>NC_142736.1:26684208-26881708 GCF_051943395.1 Hippocampus bargibanti | reverse complement strand
AATCAAATTATCAGTTAAAATTTAATCAGGCAATATTAAATAAATGAAACTGTTCAACCCATCAACCTTTGTGATCTTCATTCAATGACTGGTTTGGTCATTGTTTTGAAAAGGTAGCCTCATTTTTATGAAACAAAAATTTAATAGACTACAGAAAGAAATTCTATTGAGAGGCTGAAACAGGAGAGATTTGAACTTTGTTGTGGATTAATTTGATAATCAATTTGTTGTTGACTAATCAATTCATTTTGACCCTTCTAGATTAAGCTGGATTCAATCTACATTTTGGTTTGAACCAACACAGTGATAACGTTATAAGGATTAAGAGTTACAAAAATGTGGTTTTGAACTACGGCGCCATATACCCAAAAAATGATGTTGGATAAATCAGGTCAGATGCCATGATATCAAACATCCTTTAATCTCGAGTCTATCAGTTTTGATGTGGATCCACATAACGGTAATCTAATGAAACTGGGTAACAAAAAAAAAAAAAAAACATTTTATGTCATTTGCATCAGTAAAAAAATAATGAAATTTGATTTGACCAAGGTTTTGGTGTGTCCTGATATATTGGTGATACAGCTATTTTTATATCACAGTCCTGAGGGGAAAAAGCGGTTCGCACAAAGTTTACTGTGTGTGCGAGGTCAGAGGTTGGCGGAAAAAAAAATGAACAGTGGTTGAGCCTGATTTTTATGCACCTTGATATCTTCATGTAAATGACAATTTTTTCCCGTTCAGAACAAATACTTCATATTACATATGTAATTAAAAGCCATTAATTTTGCACTTGTACATTAAACCATTTTAATGTGTGAACAAATTCATGATATCTCAAGTTATTAATATTGTCCGACAAAGCTTTAAGATTGACCCCCCACCCCTTTTTTTTCGAAACTTGCACATCTCTAGTCTCCGCAGACTGGCGTTAACGTAAAATACTTAAAATCCGACGTAATTGCTTCATTTCAAACAAATTGCTGACAAAAAAGAGGAATCAATTAAAAGAGCTCGGTACACATATAGAAAGACTAGATTGTCACTCACCATTCCTGCCCACCAAATATAATTAAAAAAAAAAACACACAAAAGATCCAATGATGGCTTCAGTCTTCGGTGTGCTGAAAAGAAGGGCAAAAGTGAAAAATATTCGGGTTCATATCCACCGAACGCCGAAACGCCGCTCTTCTAACTGACGTGTCACTCACACGAAGTCCACTCTGCAAGTGTGTGCCTGTGCGTGTGTTTCGACAGGGGCTTCAAAACTTTAAGCACCGCCCACAACTACGATCCGTGACGTCACGCTCACAAGCGTGTCCTCTTACTATCGATAGCGTCGGAAAAAAATGCTCGAGTAACTGTCGTGTTGTCAAATAAGGCACCACAGTAACTTTTGTTCATTTTCTTTTATAGGCTCGATTTGGATCACATCCAGATTTAACTTGTGAGCATGAAACATTGAGCAAGTTGTGGTGGTGTGTGTGTGTGTGTGTGGGAGGGCACTTTAATGGGCTCACATTAACATCTGGACCAGAGCGAGATGCAACAGGGTTTTTCTTTTACAGTTTTTGTTTCTGCATATATTTATCAACACATGTTAAAATGAAATAATTGAAATACATATTATTACTTACTATTAAATACATACATTATTGTCATTGTATGAAATATGTTGAGTCATTCCAGAATAAGATTCAGAAAGTAAAGTGTGGTCAAATTGATGATAAAAAAAAAAAACTGTCTTTTCCTAGTTCAAATGTTGCTAAAAAATGGTATTTTTGCACAATCTGTAATATTGTGACTTATTTTTCGTTGTCTCACGTGCGTCACACTAAAGTTTAGATGTATACCAGAAGCAGATCTGGATGAAACATTCTTTACTGCGAAGACTTTTGAATCTGAATTGCAATCCGAAATATCCGATTTGAATAAAAATACACATCTACTGATTTCTTAAAATTTATCCAGATGAAAAGAGGATTTTGTGTTTGTGTTTCTGTGTCATACAAACAGATGTATTTATTTAGCAGAGTTATTTTTAATTGTGAATATGAAATAAAAAAGAAATATTTTCATATTTCATCTGTATAAGCTCTCAGTCATACAGGAGTGGTCCATCGATGAAAAGGTTTCTTCAGCCGTCATTTGTACTTCTTTGAAGGTGTCGGACGTTTCGCTCCTAATCTAAAGACCTCCGTCAGCGAACTAAAGTGGTGCTGGTACAAGACACCTTCAAAGAAGTACAGATGATAGCTGAAGAAACCTTATCATCTTTTCATATTGTATTTTTTTTTTAATTTTGACAAAATGAGGACCAGATTTGGTTTAACCTCAGTTTGACATTCCAGATTGTGTATATTTCTCTTAGGCCAAGTTGTTTTTGCCATGTGTATGTTTTGGCTATGACTAAGTCACTGCTTCTTCTTCTTCTTGTTCTTCTGCTATCCACTGCAGCCAAGAAGAACAATGAAAGAAAGCAGCAAGCGTCCGGCACAAAGAGCATTACAGAGGATTACGGGCAAAGGCAGAGACGTGAACACAAGCGGACGCAGCCATTCATGTAATCTCCTTTCACTGCTGTAAAAAAGACTAAAATGTCATGTTGCGCTTGTCACACTCCAGTCATCTCCCGTCTGCTTTGACACCAGTAGCGCCGCTCTGCTTAATACAACGCAATTTTGTTGCTTTATAGAAAATCAATGCTGAATGTTTCTCAACAGTTTGATGAAAGTGGTTTAAAAATACAAAAAAATACAACAAAAACCAACTTCAGGTCACCTGAGGTCTGTAAAACTGGCGAACCAGCCAGAACAAGTGTTAGCGCTAGCATCTGCGCTAACATTCGTCTTACTTTTGTGACTTACAGACTTACTCTCAGCTAACTTGCTATGTATGTTTGTTTGTTCACATGACAGCGCAGAAATTAATATTGTTTTACCTTTTATTTTCTCATTATGTATGTATTTATTTCTTTATTTGCTTTGCCATTTATACATCAAATCATCCATTCATTTAACAATTCATTTATTTAACTATGGATTAAATTATTCATCTTTCATTCATATTCATCTTATTCATTTAAGTATTTATTAGTGTCTCTGTTTGTTTTTGTATTTATTAATCAGTTAAATACATTTTTTAATTAAAAAAAATGCTTTAATTTTATTTGCTGATGAAATATTTTGGAATGTTTATATTGAAACTGCTATCTCGCTAGGTAGCTGGCTATCTACCTTGCTAGCTAATAGATAGCTAGCTAGGTTTCTATCTATTTGAGTTATTCCAGGTTGAGTGAATGCTGGCACATGTGGCTGCCGCTGCCTACCCGCAGGAAAACTTATCTTGTGACTGTAAAGTGACCTTGAGAGTTTTGAAAGGCACTTTGAAATGAAATGAAATGTATTATTATTATTATTATTATTATTATTATTATTATTATTATTATTATTATTATTATTATTATTATTATTATTATTATTAATGGGTGTTGATGGCAAAACACACAAATGGCCTTAGTCATAGTTGTCCATGTTAAATGCTTTGTTACAGCTTCAGCTGTTAAAGCGCTATATAAATCAATATGTATTGTATTGTATTGTATTGTATTGTCATTCGCGTTAAAATTAAATACATTTACGATGAAGAAATGTTTTTTCTTCGTGTCTCCATGATACTTTCATGCATTTTTATAATAATGTTCAGGCACATATAGGAGGTTCGTATCAATCTTTATAAATATCACAATGTCAGATTTTAACGGAGTTCTGTACTCTAGTCTGTAATTATTGGTGGTGCTTGTTTACAATGCTGTTTTATTGAATGGCTTGCAAGAAGATACAAAGAATTGGCTGAACAACATCTTAGTCATGGGAATGGTATGCGCTTGTGACCAACACAATTATTTAACCACCTTTGCTATTCGTTTTTTTTTTCTTTTCTGATTACGTTTTACATATTCTTACATTATTGTGATTATATAATTATACAGTATATTTGTCTTGCTTTGTTTTTTATTTTTTTGACTTGTCGAGGTGCGGTGTTAAGCTGTTTTACAACCATTTAAATTGTCAGTGCTGTCTCTGTGCATGGCTTTTGTGTGAAAAAGTAAAAACCGTGAAATAAATCAGATTGAAATAAGAAAGTAAAAGATGTCATACGCTCACCAAGTTGCTTTGCATCCTTATCACAATCCTGTGATAAGAAACAAATGGCCGCCACTTTGCCCAAGGTTCTATTTCACAGTGGCGCCATTGTTAAGCACATCGCTCTCAATCTACAGCCATTCACATCAGGTCAGATTTGAGTGGGGTTAAATAGATGACAAGCTCTCTTTGTCACACTGGATTTGGTGATGTGTTGTACATCAATGTCATCATCGAAGCATTCCGAGGGGGACCAAAGATGCTGACAAACTACTAAGTCATGAAAGCATGACAGGACTCAGCTCGTGTCTGATAACCTTCAACCCCCAAAGTCAGGAGAACGGTCGAGAGATAGCAAAAAAGTGAACTTTCACCTATAATAATGTTTTGCTCTGGGTTTTCGGGATTGCAAAAACATTCATTATGGATTCACTGAAGACTCTATTCGAGTCGAAATCATCTATATAGTCATCATTGATATTTGCGATGAGCTTGAAGTCAACTACAGTGATATCTTAGCTTACGAACTTAATTGGTTCCCAGACAGTGTATAAGGTGAAAAGTGTGTATCCCCAAAAATAATTTCCCATAGGAAACCATTAAAATGATAATAATACGTTCCCAGGTCCCCATAAAACATAATTTTCTACTTTCTAATTTTCTAAGGCTTAAAACTACACAAAATATCTTATTTTATGTATAATAAATGTGCTACGGTATTATAATTAAAGAAATAAACTGTACTATATAATAAAGTCGTTTTATTTACCTTTGTGATTGTCACGTTTTGCGAGGTGGTGATGGCGGGTTCGGATCCCAAAAAGCAGGCAGGAGGGAGCAGGGGGTTGTTTGACAAATTGTATTAAAATAAAGTCAGCAGGAACAAAATGTAAAACATCAAAATGATCTGAATGGAAAAAATACAAAGTAGCAAAAGAAAACCAAGTGTAAAAGTCCGCCAAGGTTAAACAAACACGTACACAATGCATGCTGCAACCAAGCAGCAAACAAACAATGAATCGGCACCGGATGATCGTGCCAGGTGTCTTTTTAAGTGTCATTGATTATAACGACCAGCACCTGCGAGGCTGCCGGCAGGGCTGACGTCGCTACCCGCTGGTCGCCAATTTGATCGGGACGACCAGCACCTGTGCAGGTGCAGGCGGGGCCGACAGCGCCCCCCGTTGGTCGCCAACCAGATCATGACAGTACCCCCCTTCAAGGGGCTGCTTCCAGAAGTCCCAACAGTCTCCCAAAAGGTCCACTCGCCAGGGAACGGTCGGTGGAGAGGGCAACCGCTGCCTCTCCAGCATACGACGGGCGGCGGCCTGATGGGAACGGGACTCGGCCTGGGGTGGACGAAGACGCGGCACGGATCGTCGTGGGCGTGAGTGCGATCCCTCTCGCACGTTCACGCGACGGCGCATGGCTCTGCGTGGACGTCGAACTGCCAGGCGCAGAATGGCACCCCGTACGGCCGTATGGGACCAGGTCTCGGCCGGACGCCGACGTGGGCGTGAACTGCCCGGCTCCGGGGGAACGAGACCAGTCCAGAGCCGCTCCGGGATCCAGCGGTGAGTGGGGTCTCGGACTGACGTTGACGCGGACGTTGCACGGCTCGTCGTGGATGAGACTCAATTCGTCATGCACGACGACAGCGTGGCTGGACGTGGGCGTGCAATGCCAGTCACCCAGTTTCACCCTGGACGGCCACCTGGAAGGAGGTCTCGGCCGGACGTTTACGTGGACGTTGCGGCTCGTCGAGTGACGCAATTCAAACTCGACGAGGCTTGCGCTAACGTGGACGTAGCATTGCCAGGCACAGGGTGGAAATGAGACGGGTCCGATGTACCTGCGGGATCCGATGGTAGGCCGATTCATTCTGTCACGTTTTGCGAGGTGGTGATGGCGGGTTCGGATCCCAAAAAGCAGGCAGGAGGGAGCAGGAGGTTGTTTGACAAATTGTATTAAAATAAAGTCAGCAGGAACAAAATGTAAAACATCAAAATGATCTGAATGGAAAAAATACAAAGTAGCAAAAGAAGACCAAAAGTAAAAGCCCGCCAAGGTTAAACAAACACGTACACGATGCATGCCGCAACCAAGCAGCAAACAAACAATGAATCAGCACCGGATGATCGTGCCAGGTGTCCTTTTAAGTGTCATTGATTTTAACGACCAGCACCTGCGAGGCTGCCGGCAGGGCTGACGTCTCTACCCGCTGGTCGCCAATCTGATCGGGACGACCAGCACCTGTGCAGGTGCAGGCGGGGCCGACAGCGTCCCCCATTGGTCGCCAACCAGATCATGACAGTGATGGTCGTTAATGGCTTGATGGAATGGAGTGGCCGGTTTCATCATCATTTAACACTTGATGAGGAACGTAGCCTTCTTCTTTCACCATCTTGAGGAATGATCCCTTGTAGGTGCTTTCTCTGCAATAATTTTACCTAGTTCTTCATCAATTGTGTTCTGTTTAGCTGGGTTGATTTTGACTTTTTGCATCAAGTGTACAGATGGCTTGTGCGGGTTATTTGTGGAGCCTGATTGAAGGGATATTTTAACCTTGCAGTCTACACTCTGCCTTTGATCTATCAAAGTTGAAACGAATAAAAAAATTCACGGTTTTCTATCCATTTTGTCACTCCCCTCACTGCTGCATTCTTGACCAATCACGTGGCTTTAACCACATGAATGGGCTTTTTCCCGAACGACACATCACTCATTGAGTCAGCTCCGTGTGTATCCTGAAAAAAGTTCGTATGCCAAGGTAAAATTTTCATAAATGTAACGTTCGTAAACCGAAAAGTTCGTAAGCCAAGGGGTTCGTAAACCGAGGTATCACTGTATTTGCTAAGTGGTGCCTCAATTTACAAATGTGTCTTCATATGAAATTTTTAATTTACAAAACATCTCAACAGCAGTTACGAATTCGGGCATTTCCATGTTTTGCGGATGACACCCAGCTCTATCTCTCCAGCAAACCCGACGCCTCTCCTCCACCTTCTTCCCTTTCACTCTGCCTCTTTGAAATGAAATCCTGGTTTACCTACGACTTCCTCAAACTTAACAGCGAAAAAACTGAAATTCTCCTTGGTACCAAATCCACCTTGAGCAAAGCTAACAGTTTCTCTCTCACTATTGACAATTCAACCGTTTCTCCCTCCCATCAGGTGAAAAGCCTAGGTGTCATTCTTGACAGCACACTATCTTTCCACTCCCATATAAATAATTTAACCCGGTCTGCGTACTTCCACCTACGCAATATAAATCACCTTCGCCCGTCTCTCACTCCTCACACCACTGCTATCCTCGTGTCATAGTCTTGTCACCTCCAGGATTGACCATTGCAATTCACTTCTTTGGTGTCCCTCAGAAACTTCTCCACAAACTTCAACTCGTCCAGAATTCTTCAGCCCGGATCATCACCAGAACCTCATCCTTTCACCAGATCACCCCAGTCCTCCAAGAGCTCCACTGGCTCCTGGTCAAATATAGAATCAACTTTAAAATTCTTTATACATTTAAAGCTATCCATACCTATCTGACCTTCTTCAAATTTCTATTCCCTCTCGTTCTCTCAGATCCTCTTCCTCCCTCCGCCTATGTGTGCCCCCCCCCACCACCAACCGTCTCAGCACGATGGGTGACAGAGCCTTCAACTGCTCTGCTCCCAAACTTTGGAATTCACTTCCTCCCAACATTCGTAACATCAGTTCTCTTCCCACCTTCAAGTCCCATCTTTTTAAAATTGCATTTTCTGTGCAGCTCTCTCTCTCTTGGTTCTATTTATAATTGTATTTTATTTATTGCATTCTATTTGTGATTGTGTTTTATTTATTATAGTATCTAGGCTTGTCTGTGACTGTAAAGTGTCCTTGAGCGCTTCGAAAGGCGATTACAATGTTACTGTTTTCAACAGTAGCCAAAATGGAACTGTATAGTGCCACTTAGCAGTTTTTTTTCACGACGATACTAGTGCAGCGTTTTCTACCGGAAACAAATTCCTTGTGTGTTCTACATACTTGGCAATAAAGATGATTCTGATTCTGATTCTGATGTATTATTATTCTATTATCAGTAGTACAGTGAGACCTCAACTTACAAACACCTTATCTTACAAACGTCTTACAAACTTCACATTTCTGAAAATTAAACCTTATAATAAGCACTATTTTCATAATACACACCCACCACGGCTGGCGAAGTGATCTTCGGCGGAAGCACACAACCAAACAGCACCAGAGGTTAAGTTACCAACAGCCCATATGGAAGGTGACTCTCCTTCCATAAGCCATCAACGACCATCAAAAAGCTAAATAAAACTTTATTTTACAGCACAGTTTATTTCTTTAATTACAGTCCTCATGTAATGTGCCTCTCTTTCCAAACAGCAATTCTGTTTGACCTTTGACCTCCAACGCCATTCCATCAAGCCGTCAATGACCATCACAAATGCAAATAAAGTGACTTTATGATACAATGCAGTGTATTTCTTTCATTACAATACAATAGCACATTTATTATACATAGAATAAGGTATGTTGTGTGTAGTTTTAAGGCTTATTTAGTTGAAAAGTATATTTTATGGAAACCCGGGAACGGATTATTCCCATTTTAATGGTTTCCTATGGGAATTTTTTTTGAGATACACACTTTTCGCCTTACACACTCTGTCTGGGAACCAATTAAGTTCGTAAGTTGAGGTCTCACTGTATGTGTATGCTGTTTGACAACACCAATAAATCATGAAACCGGTCGTTGGTGCGCAAAAAGTTTCCACACCTGTGCTGCAAAAATATCACTGACATTATCGATTAATGGCCTTTGACTTGACTTTCATCACATAATAGTTAACTGCAAATAAATGTACACTCGATTGATCTCTAATGAGGGCAAGCGTCAAGCGCTATAAAAAAAAAATGAACATTTGGATAGATTGAAATGTCTTCATAAGTTCCGTGTAAAAATCACCTTTAGAGATGTTACGTCTGCTCGACTTTAACCGCAACACACGTTGATATCAATCATTGTAAAAAGCAATGACATTCATCAACTTGCATAATTCCCAAGGGTAATAAGGAAATAATTATTTGAAGTTTGGATGACATTTTCATCGAATATATTAATACCGGGCGGCCCGGTAGTCGAGTGGTTAGCACAACGGCTTCACAGTGCAGAGGTCGCCGGTTCACGTCCCGGTCCGGCCTCCCTGTGTGGAGTTTGCATGTTCTCCCCGGACCTGCGTGGGTTTTCTCCGGGTCCTCCGGTTTCCTCCCACACTCCAAAAACATGCATGGCAGGCAGATTGAACACTCCAAATTGTCCCTAGGTGTGAGTGTGAGAGTGACTGTTGTATGTCTTTGTGTGCCCTGCGATTGGCTGGCAACCAATTCAGGGTGTCCACCGCCTCGTGCCCGAAGACAGCTGAGATAGCCTCCAGCAACACCCGCGACCCTAATGAGGAATAAGCGGTACGGAAAATGAGATGAGATGAGATATTAATACCGTCTTCAAATGTGTTTTTGAAGAAAACCCACAAAAGCACAGAGGAAAAACATGAAAACTCGTCTGGATTTGACTAGAACCAAGAACCTCAGAACTATGAGGGAAACATGCCAACCACTTGTGTACCATGACGGGGCTTTGATCCCTTCGATTCATAAACACTCATCTTGGAGCAGTTTAGTTTAGTTGGGATGTGCCAGACGGCTCACACTTAAATGAATTTTACTGCTGTGCAGATGTCATGTGGTCAGCGAACAAAGAGAGTTTAAAAAAAACAAAACACACACACACACACACACACACACACACACACACACACACACACACACACACACACACACACACACACACACACACACACACACACACACACACACACACACACACACACACACATATACACCAAAGTGAAATGATGACCAAAAGCCATCTGGCAACGGATCGCCTGCTGATACCAAACAAGCAGCCCATGCACTCCTTCTCGCCCATCAGCAATAAAAGATATAATATCTGGCCCGGTGGGACATGTGGCATTTATATGAATTATCTCCATCTTAATATCCTAATGCCCCCGAGACTGGCGTGTGGTGACATCAACCACGCGCAGGCCTGTAATGAGTCTGCGTTGAATACATTATGCATATTTCGACTTTTATTCCCACTTTCTTTGTGCCTTTGCAGCTTGTGAAGGGGGTCAGGGGTCAAGGTCCCGCACAGCTGCACACTGAGAAGATTGCGGAGGTGGGCTGCGGCGGGGGCGTTTGGTGTGCAGGAAAGATAGACCCAACGGGCACGGACAAAGATTGAATGACTTTGTAAATATGCAGTCGGGTGAATGATGTTTGAGGAAAGAAAAAAAACAATGTTTGCAAGAATTCTATTGATTTTGGATAAAATCCAATGTAAATGATCTGACGTAGCGGATGACAAAGCAGCATCTTGAAGTGTTTCTTTTCAGCGTAGTCCTAATCACAAGTGATCTTCAGTCTTGGCAAGCAGCCTATCGATGTTGACTGAAGCAAGGTATCCAAGGCCTGTGACATCAAAGGTACTTAATCTGTCTTTTGTACTTTTATGGCTCTTGCACAATTATCAAACTGATCTTTGTCATGGATTTCACTTTCATCCTGAAACTAGTAGCCTATAGGTTTTAAAGCACTGAGGTTAAATATTTAAAGAATATGGTACATGCTCCATTTCAGATGACCTGCTACTGAGGGTTCACATATCTTCCTCATACTTTCACTGCTCTGTCAAAACAAAAAGCAGAGTCATATTGAATGATTTCCGTCACAAGACGGTTAAGGTAGCCGAGGTCAAGCGTCTCATTTTTGTGTTTCTTTCCAGTGCTTGTTCTATTAGTTTTAAATGGGGCTTCCACAAAAAGTCATGATTTTACAAGGGAGCGCAAATTATAATATACTTTACTGACACATTATTTCAGATGAGCTGGCTTTAAAGGACAACCGACACCATTTTTTTGTTTCCGAACTGATATCAGAAAAACCTTTTATAGCATCTAAAATACCCAAAACGCGCAGGCTGATATTTTTAGTCAAATGCAAAACACCAATAAAAATGACTTCAAGTGTCTAAAAACTAATTTAAAATGACCTCAGAAAGTTTCATTTTCAGAAGGTCCGGCCCCCTTGTTCGTGACGTCATGCCAAGACGTCTTGCCTTGCTCGAGAATCAAAACAATGACTTCAGTTCTGAAGAGGAAAGCATTAATGTTTGCAATCGATTAAAGAAGTCCTTACGGATCAATTGGAGCCGCCAGGACTCCAATGTAGCATCCCAGAAAATGCACAAGATGGCGCCAAAGCTCTGTTGGAAATGGGCTGATTTGTCTGCTGGGAATTTGTGTCAACTAGTATCAAATAGTAGTCTTGGTGCAACACGCAACGATTCACCATTGTGTTTTCCTTCTAATTTCGCCATCAACACGGATCAACACGAAGTTTTCAGACCAAACAAAGTACCCAAAATGCATTGTGTGTCGCTTTCTCTGTCAGGGGCGTTCCTGACGTGACGTCACGGTAGGTATCATCATTAACTCAAAAACAAGACTTCCTGAATAATCAGCGCGAGTTTTAAAACGTAAAATATAGCTATATGCGGTGGAATCTTGGTAAAATGCGCTCAGTAGAAGTCATTGGAAGTGATTTTACAAATTATGGACACAACTTGCCCGGAGGCGTCGGTTGTCCTTTAAGGGGGCGGTCCTGTGTCATGAAAATGGCCCATTCATCACTTAACCCCTCTACAATGCAAGTTAATGTTGAATATGGCTTTTAATACTAGGGTAACTCGGTTGTGGCACGAGTAGGTTGTTAATAACCAAGCTTCAGAATCAGTTATATGGTGCATGCAGTCGACATGTTTTTGATAATTTAGCTCTTCTAAAGAATAGCCGAGTCAGTTCATTTTTCAATGGGAAGACGGTTTGAAACTACAATAAAGTCTCGTTATATCGATATTCAAGGGAGTCCGAAAAAATATCGATATAACCGGGACTATCGATATATCCGACCCTGTTGTCATGTAATTTTCTCCGTGTGTGCATAGAAATAGTATCGATATAACCGGGACTATCGATATGTCCGATATCGATATAACGAGACTTTACTGTATCTTGAAATGTACAATTATGTGTCAAAACAAGATACTTATTGATTTAGCATTTGTGCCACAAAACAGTCAGAGGAAGTTGACGTCGTCCACTTATCCACTTATGGAACAAAGATTCCAGGATGGACTTTTCCGTTCGCTATTTCCAGAAATGGGCTTCACGTTGTCATGTGCTGACTGTAGTATAGATTGAGTGTCTCTGTTTAAAGGCAAAAAGTCAGGAAGATAAAAACCTTCATTGAAGTCAAAAGTAAGTTTAGACTCTCACAGAGTTAATGCAATTAAACAGACTGAACGACTCTTCAAGGTGAATGGAAAGTCTATATTATGGTCAAGATACAAACGGGTTCAACAGCTGCTTGGCCATTTCTCCATAAGTGAGCTCTCAGACAGTCATCTTTTCCACACTTGAAGACAGGACACTGGCTTGTGGTGAACACATCTGCCTCACAGTTCTGAGCTTTTGGGTTTGAATATCAGTTCTAACCTGTGTGGAATTTCTATGTTGTCCTCATGCCAATGACTCCCTCCCGCATTCTGAAAACATACACTTTGGTTCATTAAATTCTTTAAACTGTCCATAGGTTTGGATTTGAGTGTGAAAGGTTATATATATATAAAACCTGCAATTGCCTGGTACCTAATCCAGGGTGTACCCAAAATCAACTGGGATAAACCCAGCTAATGAAGTCAAGCACTACAAAAATAGTTCAATGGATGGATGATTGCAGCTGCTCCAGTGCGCGTCCAGTGAAGTGCAGTGAAGATATAAAGGTTTGGTGCTACATTTAAAAGGTCACCATGGAGACAATGTGTCACTTATGAACTGTAACGAGACTTGAATTGGTCAGAAATCAATGAAGTATCTCAGCAACAGCACACGTTAACCTTCGGAGAAGCCGACAGCCCCCATTGTCTGTTTGCTTTATTAGTTTGTAGTTGCAGCCTAATTGCTGTACGCCCTGTACAACAGCTGTGCGAACCGCCGGCCCGTGGGCCATTAGCTGCTGACGGAAAAAATATATACATATACAGTATATTACTCATCAGAATCAACAGGTGCATCCACTTGTGCCTCTGCACGCACAGCATATTGCTCGTCTTGGTCATGTGACACAATAGTAACAAAGTAAGCTCACATGTGAGTGGAATTGAGTGAAAAACAAATGCCTTTGGAGAGATTCTTCGGAAAGCGGAAAATAACAGACACGGGGGGCTACAATATCCGTAAAATGATATAAAACACAGTTTTACCTTGAACTACAGTAATCTAAGTAGTTGTAGATACATTTCAGTTATCAACTCTACACTAGTGAAGCACACTGCATTGAATTTAGTGACTCAGCGCTATTCATGGTAGTGCTGGAGCTCACAATTCCGTGTTAGTATTTACACTGCACCAAATGAGGCAAGTGTTGAAACAGATGTAGGCTTTAGCTAAATTCCATGGGGAGTTCGGTTGTTTGGTGTAAGCCAACACTGGCTTGTTGTTTTCAACAGCGTCGTGCTGCTACATGGACTTGTGGCAGCTAGCTTCTCTAGCTGCTAGTACTGTAGCTCTAGAGCTAGCAGAGATCCCATAACAATGAAGATTAGCGATCCAAGATGGAGTCAATTCTTGATTGATATGCTTTAAGGATTCTCAATTGGAAATTGTGTTACATTGAAGAGTGTTGAAGTTACCAGGAATAGTGTAACATGCAGTTACAGTGACTATCGACATAAGCCAGGGTAAAGTATTTAAAGTCAAGCAGTTTCTCTATATTCTTTTCTCTGACTTTTGATGAGTTAGAAATATATTATATGTTCCTTGTCTTTATGGAAAATGAATAACAATATGCTTTTTTGAGGGGCGTGGCTGGAACTCAATAGCCATGAAAGCACGGTTTTACCTGCTAATCTGCAATGTATCAGCACTGCAATATCCCAAAAAGAATTGCTTCAGTGTGTGTGGTATACATTTATTTTGAGGGGGAATGATGTTGATGATGATGATGATGATGATGATGATGATGATGATGATGATGATGATGATGATGATAGTGATGAAGATGGTGATGATGATGATGATGATGGTGGCAATCACTAGCAATGAGTGAGTTGAAAGGCAGAGTAAAGCTAATTTGCTTGCTGGTTAATTGAAGAGCAGCACGCTGATTATCCGGCGTGGAGAATAGTGTTGTTGGTGCGGCAGCTGGATTAAATTTCTCCCTAGATTGACTTGATAGCTCTTTGAAATGATGGATCGACTCACTGAGGAAAATCAATGACAACCGTATGAAGTGAAGAGATAATCTTAAAAGGGACTTGTTATTGGAGAAAATGGCTTTTTCATTGCTTGTATACAAATACAGTGGGGCCTTGGCTTACAAACTTAATTGGTTTCCAGAGAGAGTGTGTAAGGTGAAAAGTGTGTATCCCCAAAAAATATTTCCCATAGGAAACCATTAAAATGAGAATAATCCGTTCCCAGATCTCCATAAAATATAATTTTAAAACAAAATAAGCCTTAAAACTACACAGAACATACCTTATTCTATGTATAATAAATGTGTTATTGCATTGTAATGAAAGAAATACACTGCACTATATAATAAAGTCAATAAAGTTTATTTACATTTGTGATGGTCGTTGATGGCTCTTAATTGACACCTGTTGCTTTCTGACTTGTAAGGTCTTACGAAACTGAGGCATCACATTATCATTCATCATGTTGATGATTCTCATAATCACAGTCTTTTCTGGATGGAACTGTTCAATAAAAGCCTGCACATCATTCCACTTAGCCAACATTGCCTTCATGCTCTCACTTGATACTGCAGCCATCTCCTCCTCCTCGCCCTCAGATGACAACTCCCGAATGGCTTGCTTTTGCTTGTCCTATTGACGGCAAATAAAATCCTCTGTGTTGAGGACCTCATTATGGTCAGCAACAAGCTCCTCGATGTCATCTGTATCCACTTCGAGTCCCGTAGGTCCGGGCAGAGATTTTATTACAACAAAAGACGCGGCTCCGATGATTCCACGGACCCGGAATAACGCGACAAAAAAACAAAAAGGGGAGGCGGGCGAGGCGATCCGTCCAGCCTATGAAGTAAGGCAAAATTTAATGGCACACGGGGGTGCAAAAGCTTGCGATCCCGGAAGGCAACAAACTTACGCGATCGCGGCTAACAATCACCTCGGGCGAAGCAAACTCTTGTGCTGGCAAGTTCAAGACACTGGCGAGGCGTGAGGTGTCGTAATCATCCGGTGCTGGTGACAGCGACTCGTTTAAATGTCTCAGTATCGGTGATTATGGGATTGACAGCAGCTGGCGGAGGTCGGGCGCGGCAGCCCCGCCCTAGCTGTCAACTCGCACGTGACAAGTTCAGTGTCATTAGTCACGTGAAAGCATCGAGTAAATAAAGCCTTTGTGTAAAGCTTTGTTGCGAAGGATGGTAGCAATGGTGGACTTAGCATATCAGTACCGGGCCGCTAAATCAGGCAAACGCACACCTCGTTCGTGTTTCTCAATGATCTCCTTCTTCTCCTCGACTGTAATTTTGTTTTGTGTCTTCTTCGGCTGAACACAAACCTGTGGTGGGGTCTTTTTCGGTCCCATAACAGTGTGCACTCATAGAAAGGGGGTGTGGAAAGGTAGGCAGGCTGGGGCGCTGTTCGGTCACGTGCTTTGGTGTTCTGTGGGGCGCCGCACCGTGTGTATCCCGAAAAGTAGTGCTTATAGCAAGGTTTAATTTTCATAAATTTAACGTTCGTAAACCGAAAATTTCGTAAGGCAAGGTGTTCGTAAACCGAGGCCCCACTGTAGTTAGGTCTCCAAATTTGAAAATGTGTCTGCGAGTGACCGTTCATGCAACAACAGTACAGTGGGATTTATTTACATAATCACCCACACCACCCCCACACACACAAAAACGGATTTTTTTGAGAATTTTCCACAGTTTCATTTGAAGATGTTTTGTTAACAGCCCCTTGACAAAATATGCATCCATCCATCCATCCATTTTCTAATCCGCTGGACTCGATCCCAGCTGTCTTTGGGCAGTAGGCAGGGGACACCCTGAATTGGTGCGCAGCCAATCGCAGGGCGCAATGACAAAGAACCACCCAATCTCACACCTTGAGACTGAGAGCTTACACAAACCTTGTGACAATTTGGAGTGACCTACCACGTATGTTCTTGGAATGTGGGAGGAAACCAGAGTACCCGGAGAAAGATCACACAGTCTTAGAAGAGTAGTGTGTTTGATCTTCGGGGTACATTTTGTCACACACAGTCATAGAAGTGTCTTAAATTCTGCCTCTATGAATAAAAATGCTTTTATTTTTTATTTTACTTACGTCCTCCCCCCTCACTCTTGGCTCAAGCAGAAGTCACTGAAGTCAGAGCTCCTCCCTGGGTTGTCATGGTAATGACAGCTGAACACGCCATTGACATGGCAGTATACAGGGTGGGGTATAAAGTCACTTACCCCCAGTCTTAAAAAAAATCAACAGGACAAAACAAGGAAAGTAGTGTGTTTGATCTTTGGGGTACATTTTGTCAAACCAAACTGTGAATAAAAAGCACAAATCTTCAGAGAAATGATATGAAACGGTTTTACTTTGAAGTCACAGCGACAAAATGACGTAGCGGTTCATTTGCCAATACCTGTCTGTGTCATTTATATGGCAACCAACAACGAGAATCGGAATCAGAAATCCTTTCATAGTCCCACGAGTAAATTTGCAGCTCCTAACCATCACTTACTTTCAAGATGCAACATCAAGGTAGACAGTGTTTGAGCCGGTCGGCTTTATCATTTGATAGGGTTAACATAATGATTCAGAGTTTAGCTCTTTTTTTTTGGTCAAACGGCCTTTCCAGGAGGCTGAAAAAAATTCTCCATAAGAAACAATGAAAATAAATCCAACTGTTACCATTTTAAAGCAACAAGTTTTGTGGAGAGTCATTAAAAAGAAAAAAAAATGCTCAGAAAGAAATAAACCCCCAAAAATATTTTTCAAATGATTAAATTAATTCCTCTTGAATAAAAATAAAATAAAATAAAATAAAATACATTTTAATAAATAACTAGCAAGTTTGAAATCACGATAAAGTAAATAAGTAGAAATAAATTACACACTAAAAAGACCCTTAAAATCTTAAAAAGCAGTTACTGTAGATGAAACAAATCCCACAGTTTCAAGTTTAAAAATATACAAATTCCCCTCTTTTGGAATTCAAAGTTGTGAAGTAGCAAAAGAGCAAATGTATTTTAAATATAAAATTAAATAGATGAAAGAAATGTTCCCAAAAAGTGTAGGAATCATAAAAATGAATTGCTTGAAAGAAATAACCCCACCAATTTTTTTTTAAATGATCAAATTAATTCCTCTTGAATAAAAATAAAATAAAATCTAGTGTAATAAAGAAATTGCAAGTTTGAAATCACGTTGAAGTAAATAAGTAGAAAAAAAACTTACACACTTGAAAAAAATGTTTAAAATCTTAAAAAGCAGTTAAATGAAACAAATTCCACATTTTTAAGTTTAAAGATATACAAGAATGTCTCCTCTTTTGGCATTCAAAGTTGTGAAGTAGCAAAAGAGCAAATTTATTTTAATTCTAAAATAAAGATGAAAATAATGTGCTTGCGAGATTCAAAGGTAGAGATCAGGTTCCAATAACTCATATTCTCCTGCCAAATCCCACAGTGCCTCCCAGTGAATGCATATGTCACCCACATCCCTACGCATGCACACACACACATGCACACCTTCCATATAATGACACTGTCAGAGCTTTATTTGTAGCCAGTGCATCTTCATTGTGCAGCTGGCCAGGACTCACAGCAAACTACATCACAGCACTCCTCACTGGGAACTTAAAGCAGCGTAATCATCAGCATCCTCAGCGTGCGTTATCTCCCGACAAGGTGACCGACATCCCTCCTAGATAGGCGCCTCTGAGCGCATGCCAGCTTTGAAAATGACTTGAACACACATACACACGCGAGCCAAGAAGCTGACTCAGTGTGATGCAAGACCACGGCGCCGGTGCTCCATCACACACACTTCATTAACCTCAATGACAAGGCAAAAGCATCCTATTGTCTTATAGTGCGAGGCATGCCAGCTGCTGTCATGTATCAAAAAAAAAAAAAAAAGGAGGTACTCACCGCAGACAGGTGGATAGATCGGAAGCTGCAGTGGCCGTCGGAATCCCCCTCCTTATCCTCCTCTTGCCGGTGTGTAAAGTGAGTGGATGTGTGTGTGCTGATCCAGCAGATGCAGACTGGAGCCACCAATCGCAAGAGGCGAAGGGGATGGAGAGGGTGTGTGAGAGATGGCAGAGGAGGGGTCTGGTAGCATTACATCATGGGCGAGGGAAACGGTTGTGTTCTGCAGGAAGTGGGGGAAGGTGTGTATTTGTGTGTGTGTGTGTCCTTGTATATTTTCTGCAGGATGATTAAACATGCTCATGATGCACCTGCACAGAGCTGTGATTAACAACCATTCAGAGGGAGACAGTAAATAATCCGAGCCCTCAACATGTAATAGAGGCGAAAAGTGAATAGCAGATGGACATTTGCAAAAATGCCCTTTTCCAAGCCCCTAATGGCTCTCTTGTCAGCTTGAACAAGCATTGATGGACATCTTTAGGAAAGAAGGTGCTGACATTTTGGGTGTGGAAGAAGCTTCGCATAGGAGCATACAGACATCATCTGTTAGTGGAGTCTAAAAAGGAACAGTGAGGGCAGATAATTTTGGGGGGAATGGTGTCAAGCAAAAAAACAATGACAGCTCAGGGTCAACCCAACACCTCGGCTCATGAGAATAAGACACCAGCATATACACCACATACTGATAAGAAAGTCTTTCTTTTGTGCTTAAATGTTAGTTAGGAGTTGATGCGGCAGGCATCAAGGTCGGAGATGGAGAAGGCAGACACATCAAGTTGGGAGACAGTGTTGCTACACTTCAGAAGATCACTGCAGCAGACTTCTGCCAAGAGTTTTCGAGTTGCAAACATTCCATCCATTTATTTTCTCAACTGATGATCCTGCTCGGGATTTCTTTCTTTTGACAAAGTCGGAAAGGGGGTGTTTGCGTCGTTGTGGGAGGGAATGCAGCTAACTTGTTTGATATCCAATGGAAATCCTCTTGTTCCCTTCAAATTTAGCGCAGAGAGGCCTGCTATCTAAATAACAGGTGTCAAAATCAGGGCCCGGGGGTCAAATCTGTCCCACCATATCATTTTATTCAGCCCGTCAAAGCAAATCAAACAAGTGAAATTCCATGATGAGTGCTTAAAGGACAACCGACACCATTTTTTTTGTTTCCTAACTGACATCAGAAAAACATTTTATAGCATCTAAAATACCCAAAACACGCAGACTGATATTTTTAGTCAAATGAAAAACACCAATAAAAATGACTTAAAGTGTCCAAAAACTACTTCAAAATGACCTCAGAAAGTTTCAGTTTCAGAAGGTCCCACCCCCTTGTTCGTGACGTCACGCCAAGACGTCTTGCCTTGCTCGAGAATCAAAACAATGGCTTCAGATTCGGAGAAGATGCTTTCTTGTTACTCATCCAGTTATGAATATGATTCAAATAGTTCTGAAGAGGAAAGCATACATGTTTGCAATCGATTAAAGAAGTCCTTCCGTATCAATTCAAGCCGTCAGGACTCCAATGTAGAGTCCCAGAAAATGCACAAGATGGCGCCAAAGCTCTGTTGGAAATGGGCTGATTTGTCTGCTGGGAATTTGTGTCAACTAGTATCAAATAGTAGTCTTGGTGCAACACACAATGATTCACCATCACATTATTTATGTGTTTTCTTTCTATTTTCACCATCAACACGGATCAACACGAAGTTTTCAGACCAAACAAAGTACCCAAAATGCATTGTGTGTCGCTTTCTCGGTGAGGGACGTTCCAGACGTGACGTCATGTCAGGCATCGTCATCAACTCGAAAACAAGACTTCCTGAGTATTCAGCGTGAGTTTTAAAACCTAAAATATAGCTATATGCCGTGGAATCTTTGTAAAATACGCTCAGTAGAAGTCATTTGAAGTGATTTTACAAATTATGGACACAACTTGCCTTTTTCGCTGTTCATGTCCTGTTTGGGCGGCAGCTGGCAGAAAGCACAATTTTGATTGGATGATACTGACCTAAGGTGGCTGTTGATGTCGAAACAGGTTAATCAGAATCAGAATCAGAATACCTTTATTTATTTAACGCCCCCTTTTAAATAAGCCTGACGAGTAAAAAAAAAAAAAAAAAAGACGAGTATCATACACTTCAGGTTGAGTGGATCGAAGGATTCGCCTTTGTGGAGAGAAAAGGCTCTGCCGTGATTCTAATTTTCAATGAAACTGTCACGGTTTGCGAGGTGCTGATGGTTGTAGATCCCAAATAAGCAGGCAGGAGGGAGCAGCAGGTTGTATTTGCCAAATTGTAGTAAAATAAAGTCAGCAGGAACAAAATCTAAAACATCAAAGTCATCTGAAGAGAAAAGTACAAAGTATCAAAGAAAACCATGAGTAAAAATCTGCCAAAATGAAACAAACCTGACAGGGTGAAACAAACACATACAATGACCCAACACTGAATGGTCGTGCCGGGAGTCCTTTTAACTGCCACTTATTGGAACGACCAACACCGGTGCAGCTGCACGCGGGGCCGACAGCGCTATCCGTTGGTCGCCAACCAGAACGTGACAGTCTGCCACTGATCGGCACGACCAACACCTGTGCAGGTGCAGGCGGGGCCGAGAGCGCCGCCCGTTGGTCGCCAACCAGATCGTGACAGAAACAATACCATGAATGAAACAGTTGAATATCAGTGCCACTTTGACAAGCCCCATGCTAAGGTTAGCATCAACATACTTCTGTGAGAGACAGCAGAAAGCAAGCGTGCAAGCTAATGAGCAGTGTGCAGACTAGCTCGCAGTAACTTCGCCTATGGACCCGGCAAGTTGACTTTCATTCCGATTGTTTGGCTAGATTTGTTGACCAATCATGAAGAATGGAAAATTATTCATATTAATGGTGAGTATTATCACAAAGTTATGTTGAATAATACATTCTGACATTTTGTTGAAATCACCTGCATGCGTGTGTGTGGCTCTCACTGAAGAATATTTCTAAATATTTTACTTTTCTTTTTGACTCTTCGTCAAAAAGGTTCCCGACCCCTGATCTAAATGGTACAATGAATAGATGGTGTCCATGCAAGAGATTGGTACACACAAAGTTGGTTTAAAAGCAATTGCAAGATCTCCAATTACCTGCACCATGATCAAATTCACCAAAATACTGTTGCGCCACCTGTGCCACTGCTGATACCCGCTTTTAACAGGTCTGTCACCAAATTGACCATATTGCGCCTGCAGCGTGTAATCAAAAAAATGCTCACAGTCTGCAAAATTCTCCAAAACTATCAAATAAATAATTTTCCCCACGATGAACATGAAGGCATGCCAGTTTTCTGTTTAGTGCACACGCGTCAGTTTATGAAAATAGGGCCCGCAATGTACTATGTCACTGCTTTTGCAGCCTCAAGTACTTACTCAATAAAAGGATGTGAGTCAGAGTCCAAAATGGCGTCGTTGATGATACAGCAGTATGCAGAAGCAATTATTTGAATAAAAAAGTTCGTGAAATGTTTCCTTTTTTCCGTACATGAATTTTGAAATGGGAAAACATCACATACCACACAAAATATGAAAAACAAAGAATAAAATTCCTTGAAACACAGTAGAAAAGGAAATGTTATGCTCGGCCATAAGACGTTAAAACATTTCCTGTACAGTTGATAAACATTTTATGATGGACAGAGGTCATAAATGCCACCATGAGATGTTCTGAAATATTGAGCCATGAAGAAATCAATATTGCTGAAATAGAGCTACCTCCATGTTAGCGTACTGCATTGACATTTTGATACTTATGTATCAATACCATATCATGTTCTGATCTATTGTTTTATTGATATTTTGCCCCACCTCTGAAAAACTAATTTCTTTATTAATATGAAGGGGAAAATGCTATTAAAATTCAAATTACAGTGATACCACGGTTTACGAACCCCTTGGCTTACGAACTTTTCGGTTTACGAACGTTACATTTATGAAAATTTTACCTTGGCATATGAACAGAGTGTAGACTGCAAGGCTAAAATGTCCCATCAATCAGGCTCCACAAACAACCAACACAAGCCATCTGTACACTTGATGCAAAAAGCTCTCAACCCATTTAAACAGAACACAAGTGATGAGGAACTCGATACAATTATCACAGAGAAAGCACCTACGAGGGATTATTCCTCAAGATGGAGAAATCAAGTGTTTAATGCTGATGAAACCGGCCACTCCGTTCCATCAAGCCATCAATGACCATCACAAAGGTAAATAAAACGACTTTATTCTACAATACAGTTTATTTCTTTAATTATAATACCATAGCACATTTATTATCCGTAAAATAAGGTATATTTTGTGTAGTTTTAAGGCTGAGAAAATTAGAAAGTAGAAAATTATGTTTTATGGGGACCTGGGAACAATTCTCATTTTAATGGTTTGCTATGGGAAATTAATTTTTGGGATACACACTCTTCGCCTTACACGCTTCGTCTGGGAACCAATTAAGTTCCTAAGCCAAAGTATCACTGTATGTCAAAAAGAGTGACTTTTTAAATGTACACAAAGAAAGTTTTGGTGTATGAGATGAAAGGATTTTTCTTTTTCTTTCCTCTCACATCTCTCGTGAGAAATGCTGACTGTGCATGCTCCATCCATCATGTGGACGGTATTCTATACAAAATATGCTTGGACTGGTTCCCTGGTTTGTGTGTCTGGAAAGGTAAATCATGTCAATTGTTATTTATTTATGTATTTATTATTACAATAGTTCACCTGAGTTCATGTGAGATGGGGCATAGTATAAAATATGTTTTTTTTTTAATTTGTTTGTCAACAAATATGATATCTGCAGGGTGTGATGTCACGAGAGGCTGTGTCCTGGAGGGCAAATACATCCCCCTAAGATGGCTCCACCCAGAGAGAGTCTTGGCCCCATCTGGTGGAAGGCAGCCATTAAAACCACACACCTGCAGCTGATCAGGGCGGGATTGGCAGGCAAGGCTCTTAAGGCAGAGAACCTCTGAGTGTGGAGCTTGGGGGAAGACAAGCTCGATTGCTGTGCTCTGTGAAGAAGTTGATTGCTGCGTGGAACTCATTGCCGGTTGGGACCACACGACAGGACACTGGATTTGGACCTTGCTAAAGGTGGCTAGGCTACATGAGGAGGACGTCAAGAGGGGTGAGGCCTAAAGACTCTTGGAAAAGAACTCCGTCTTCAGTTTTACCTCAGAAGAGACTTTAGTTTGATTTAAGTATTGGAAGATACACTATCCAAAACCGTTGTTGCTTGTGAATTCCCCCGGAAACCCTTGATTAAAACCTTTGTTTGTATCCAAACCTGTCGTCCTTTGCACTTCTTGTCCTGTCCCGCTGAGAGCTAGCCTCTCATGATATCACAAGGGTCAGTGAGCAAGCTGTCCTACGCTTCTGCCTAACTGTTACATAATAGTGAAGCTAATTTACATAATAACCGCCCACATCCACCTGTAACTTTCTTCACCCATGACTTGGTAGCAATTAGAAGATGCAGAGTGGATTCTGGGAGCTGGACTATCAACTCAACTTCATAAGGCAAAGCTGGTACCCCCCGCAGACATCAGTTTTCACTCGGTGGCACTTTGGCCATCTGTGTGGCACATCTGTGCCGAGGTCCAGGGTTGGACTTCCTGCAAAGAGTTTGCATTCTCCTTGTGTCTGCGTGGGTGGTGGTTCTCCCTGTGCCCCCTTGGTACTCCGGTTTCCTCCCATATTACAAAAACATGTGTGGAATGTTATTTGGGCACTCTAAATTATCTTCTTTTCTCTTAAGTGACACTTGATTTCTCAGTGAAGTTGACGAAGCAGTTTTGGCGGGGACATTTTTGTGTTGATGTGTCTGTTGCATGTGTCACATGCACGGATCTGCAGAGAAATTGACATTTGACAGTAATCCAAAGAATTGGTGGGGATGTGTTGCTGGCATAAGGGAACAAAATACAGTAAAGTCTCGTTATATCGATATTCAAGGGAGTCCGAAAAAATATCGATATAACCGGGACTATCGATATATCCGACCATGTTTGCATGTAATTTTCTCCGTGCATGCATAGAAATAGTATCGATATAACCGGGACTATCGATATATCCGATATCGATATAACGAGACTTTACTGTAATGCTTGTTTATGTGACAAGTTTTTTTGGAGGGTTGTACCACCCTCCCCAGTCTCAATGACACTACACTACACACTACAAGAGTCAAGCCAAGGGAATTGAAAAATCATTTTGGACCCTCCACACCCTGCCCACTACCTCTCGCAAATACTCCCTTAAGTCAGGCGATATCAAACCACGCACACCAAAACTAGCAGGCCTCGAAAGAGCCTCTTCCCTTTCGCCATGAACTTTTTAAACAGTAACTCAAATCTGAAGTGGTTCTTTGCATTGCTCAACACCCCTGTGGAACAGTATTAAGGCACTGATCATTGTATCTCTAGCTCACTACATACTTAAACAACTGTCGGACATTTAAAAGCCCTCTAAAATTGTGAAATGATTATCTTTATAGTATTTTTCATCTTGTATTTCACCACTGATCACTGAAGACTTTATCTCTCTTGTCACTTTCGATGACAAAGTACATTGTCGTCATTGGTTTGTATGACTGTATAATAGTACCCTGACATTACGCAAAGTCTTTTGATACACATATGTCTTTGTTTCGAGTAGTTGCTTGTTATTGCAATACTAGTTTAGCCTACACTCCCAGAGACAAATTCCTTGTGTGTTTTGTTTGACTTTACTTGTCCAAAAAAAGACGATCTGGATTCAAGTGCAGCCTCCCTTTGCAATAGTCACAAAAGCAACACTGCAAAATGAGCTAGTGGTTTATGGGCCAGGGTGATGGTATGACTTGCATATGATGAAGTCTTTCGCCTCTTCAGAAAGGGTTACATTCAACAACACAAAAAATGGGTGTAAATACACCCACAATTTTGGAGCTTTTAGACAAAAGCATGTCACATGCACACAGTACATGTTATTAAGACACTCAGAAACTAAAATTGTGTGGGGGTGGAGACAAGATCTCCCTCTTTCATGGTAACTAAAGTGTGTTTAGAACAGAGCTCTCATTGGTCTTACATTCTTCATATCATGCTTAGGATTGATTGCTTGAAGACATTTTGCTGCCTAAACATATTGAATGTGTAATGGCCGCCTTTGTTAATGGAAGCGAATAATTTAGCCGGTTCCATTGTAGCCTTCTTGACAGGTGCCTATTTATTATGATGTCGACAGATGCGATAGGAAATACAGGCCCGTGATGCAGCATCACAGCGCATTTACACAAGTCCACATCCGTTTGGCATCCAAACACTTAAACATAAACAGCGCAAGCACAGCGTTTATCTTCCTGATTCCAGTCTAGCTGCTTCAAAACAAAACAAAGCTGTTTTGGGAAGGCCCCGTTTATAAAGTCAATAAGGGTTTCTGGATAATTAATTAGCCGCCATGACAGAAGTGCATTTGTCACGAATATTTTGGGGACATTTTGAGGGAGAATGTTGTGCCTTTTCTCAACTCTTTGTTACATCACCGCAGCCAGAAAGATGAGCAAATGTAGGAGTAGCTAGCTGTCGAGCTAGCTAGCTATCGAGCTAGCTAGCTGTTGAGCTAACTAGCTGTCGAGCTAGCTCTCAAGCTAATGAGCTGTTGAGGTATCTAGCTAGCTAGCTGTTGAGCTATCTAGCTGTGGAACTAGCTAGATGTCGAGCTAGATAGCTAGCTATTAGCTAGTTGGCTAGCTTTCTACCTATTTGAGTTACTTCGGGTTGAGTGAGCGCTTGCGCGTGTGGCTGCCGCTGCAGAGAAAGAACATATACTGTAACTGTAAAGTGACCTTGAGAATTTTGAAAGGTGCTAATAAATGAAATGTATTATTATTATTATTATTATTATTATTATTATTATTATTATTCAGTTGGCACTAAGTGAGTCGGTTTTCGTTATAGCGTGACGTTGACTTGTGCATTTATATTGGGTTTGTTTTTCCTGATTTTAACGTTCATTTTAGAGGAAGAAAAATAATAAGGTATCTGAATTGAAGATCAACCAATCTTTAACAGCCAAGATAGAGCATAAGAGTGAATTTAAATTGAAACGTTTTTTTTTCATCAATCTTGAGAGTAATTTCACACAAGTGTAACCACATTTTATATGCTGCAGACTTTTGTTTAATATAGCGAGAATCAAAGAAACGACCTATCCGTGTTTTACTAGAAAGCATGAAATATACTCTGTGACAGCCCGCAAGCTCCATTCCTTAGAATGGCACCCTTCGATTTGAGATGGTGCCTTAGCAGCGCTATTTATAGAGCAATTCAATTTGTTTCAAAAATATAATTCTATATTTTTCCTCCAAAAGTAGTGTCTTTGTGCATAAATGTGTCCCCTAGCATCGCCGCTCATCCCCATCAGCTCTTTCAGCACTAGCACCACCATGCCTACACTGTTCCCTGTTGCCTAGGCAACCTTATGGCCAGTCTCGCTCTTATTTCTCCCTATCCCTCCCTGTGGGGACACAACGCGGACTTCTGTGCTCGCTTCTGAGCAGCTGGAGGACTTTTCATGGAAAAAGGTGCACTTGCTCCTCCTTTCCTACCCATCCCCAATGTGGCAATCCCATGACCATGAGTTGCCAAAAAAGAATCAAAAGCTCGACAGGAAGTGAGTCAAGAGTTTTTTTCATGATGTGGGAAACCATCACTTTTAAAAGAGAGCGGAAGAAAGATGCTACAGATCATGAGTGTCTCTCTTTCTGGCACTCGTAAACTAAATTTGAGCCGAAATGGATTCCTTGTGTTATTTCTTCACGTCAAAAGTAAAACTGACTTTGCCAGTGGCATGTCTGTCTTTTTGTTTCGTTTTCGCTTCCAGGCGGAGTGAGGGGCAGTTCCCTCCAATTGGCGAACCAAAGTGACTTTCCTTCAGTGCTGGTTAGTTGAATTATCTGTGTTGGATTCCTGAAACGAATGCTGTATATTGTATTTCTATTTTATGGAGGTGTTGGTTGAGGATATCCACATGGAGCTCCATCTTTTGGCATTTAAAAAGTATCTGCTGATCTGTGCTCTTTTACTCCTCTCCGCAATTAGTAGTCTCGCCGATATCAATGAGCAGAAATTCATGCTATTTCCAATTTCCGTCATTTTCCGTCAGTAAACACGAACTTCAGTAGTTGAACATTAACCACGGACATTGTCCCTTGCAAATTTACAAGCTATGACCAACAATTTAACAGACGGCACAGCAACAATAACCCCACAACAAAATGGATGTGGATTATTTGTCTACAGTTATCTCTACGATACGACACAATCTACAGAGATCTATATTTATATTGCACTTTTGCAAGAGCTCCAGCTAGAATAAAGCACTCAACAGAGCATTTAACATAAAATATTTAACTTATGTGCCCGACTGTAATATTAGGACACATTTGTACTACCCGCCCACTCTCGCCATCCCTGACAACTATGCAAAGGCTGTTGCCATCTTTTGGTGAGCCTGCTAAAATATCATACAAATGACTAATAAATGGACTCATGATCACGACTATGGAAACTCGGAAACTCAGGCGGATATGTGAACATGGGCGAACAGCTGGATGGAGCAACTCACTCACATCACTCCCAGTAGAGTTGATTGAATGTACAGATCGCAGTGCAAAGCTCCGCAAGATCATTTCGAGCACATTTCAGAACTTTCTGGAGCCAAGTGAGGTTAATTGCCTGCTGACTTCAGTTCCATTGCACTCATAAGAGTAGCATCCATTTGGCACCTAATTCGTACTTATTAGATATGATAAAAGTGAATAATCCGACTTGAATTTAAAGGGTCAGGCATTTGGGAAATTTCCCTGACACTTATTATCATACAAGTATGGTGTTAAGTTTAAAGAAAAACATTCCTGGAGGAGCAGCAGAGAGACAGTGTACACCCTGGACTGGTCGCCAGCCAAGTGCACATATGGAAAAACATGTATACTCAGATTGAAATTCACACCAAAAGACAATCTAGATTAGTGAGGAGACTAGTTTAACTCATTCACAATCAGTGTCCTCCATCTTGAGAGGTTTGATCTGCATGTTTGTTTTGGCCAAGCTTTTACGTCGGATGCCCTTCCTGACACAACCCTCTGTATTTATCCGGGCTTGGGACCGGCACAAGAAGACATATGTCCCTTTGTGGCAACTCATTCACTGCCATTCATTAATTTATTCGGGAATGGAAAATACGATGAAGAGCGCCATTCCCGAAATTATTTGGGTTTTGTTTTTTCATGCTTGGGTGCCGATAAAGCACTAGCCATGGCCTGTGGCAATGGCCTGTGGCAATGTTTCTTTATCTTCCACAAGGGGGCAGCATTTGCTTATTTTCCATGCCAGGGCTTTCTTCCAGCTTCAGCTGTTGTTAAAGTGCTATATAAACCAATATGTATGTAATGGTTTCATTTCAAGCTCATATAACTCCAGACCCATATAATTTAGGAATTAACTCTTTATTTCTGATGAAAGAAGACAGTCTAAGTTTTCTAACGCTGTATTGAATGCTTATGTAGTCCTAAAACTCAATATTCTGTGGGTCCTGGAATTCAAGTGACAATGAAAAAAACCCTGGCGTTGGAGTGGACACATTTTTGCACGTCTGGCAGTGAATCAGTTTAATGCGGCAAACGTCTATGTGTTTGTGTTATACGTACCAAATTTGCACCAGACTATCTGGAATATTTTTAAAGAAAATGAGAAAGTCATTCATTTGTCCATTTTATTCAGCCTAATTACAGTTGCAGCTGAGGGAGAGCCTATCACATGTGATCCTTAGACCCAGGAAAACAACCATTTACATTCAACGTGCAAACTTTACACGTGAGGGCTTGAGTCGAGATTCAAACCCAGAATCTCAGCGCTGTTAGGCAGACGTGTTAATGACGAGCACATTGCGTCACCCGATTTAAACCTATTAAAGGCTTACGTCTTTCGCTTGTCAGACTTCAATCCAAATTCCGTTTTGATCCTCTAATAAGCAGTCATTTCAAAAATCTTAGCTAACATTTGAATACGTCACCCAGAAAACCTTCTCAGAGTCAGAGCCACTTAGAAAACACATTGTTCCTGCTGAGCGGAAGTGTAATTCATCAAGGTTCT
Source organism: Hippocampus bargibanti (assembly GCF_051943395.1). NCBI lineage: Eukaryota > Metazoa > Chordata > Actinopteri > Syngnathiformes > Syngnathidae > Hippocampus > Hippocampus bargibanti. The sequence goes on along the minus strand of NC_142736.1, from coordinate 26,852,098 downwards.
GGTGCACTCTTAAGAGCAAAAGCAGATGTTAGGCTGATAACGGCAGAACGGAAAGCACTTACTGCATGAAATATATAGGCTCGATGGTTAGGTTCCTACATGGTGTTAAGAGGGACTTAATTGTCACTTACCAGTATACTTCTTCAACAAAAATGGATCGTCTTTATTTGAAACAGCAAACTATTTCATGCTTTAACTCGGTGACCTTATTTTGTTATTGCATTATTGACCGTGAAGTGATCTAGCCACAATTATTTGGTCTTTGCTTGATAGTCATTCAAGCTCAAAAGATAATCAGACTGAGATTTGTCAGAGCTTGGTGTGTTGAGACAGATTGAAGCAAGGACAAATAAGGACTTGTTTCACTGAGATCCTCAACGGTGACCGAGGTCACCTGCAGAACGTTTTGTTTTGTTGACATTGGCCGTGACAGACAAATCACTAGCGTAACCTAAAGAGATAACGGTGAACTATGACTGTTATATAATCATCTTTATCATCTGAGCCCCTTTTTATGCACTCCTATCAACTTTAAAAAATGAGTGAACAGTCAGCTGAATCCAAAGATGTGACCCATACCTTATAAGGGATTGTGTCTCGCATGGGTTTTTAAGACAACAACAACCCTGATCCAACTTGAACCTTGTGTAAAGTACGGTCCATAATGATCAAAAACATGCTGGTGAGTCTTCAATACAAAGATTATTACATTCAAGAACACTTTTATTTCACATGACTCTATCTGCAACATCCACGTGAAAAGTCAGGTGCTAACGACAAGGCACCATATATATTCTCCTCGTCCAACAACTCCGCTGAACCTCAACAATCATTCCGGTGTTTTCCATTGGGTAACAGCAAACGGAAGAGCATGTCAGCCAGCCAGGGCAGCCGACAGTCGGCCACCTGGATCAGTCAGATGCTTCCGCAAATCCGCCGTGCTGTCACACAATCGCGGCGCTGTTCCCGGCTGAAAACTGTGTCCAGCCAGCCGAATAATCAGCTCTGCAGCTAGTCATCCACAAGAGTGATTATATGGCGAGCACATGAGAGAAATGAGTAAATCGCTGATGGAAGGTATTTGCTTCTCAGTGGAAAAATATTCATAGAGATGTAGAAAAGAGGCGAGGTTTCAGCTTCACAGCTGGAAGCTCCAAACTCAAACGCACCAAAAGATGTTCAATTTGGTGTGGAATGATCAACATGCATGACAATCACAAAACACTTGGTGTGGGACTTTTTTATGCCTCTAAAAAAAATTTAACCATAGTGTAGGAAATTGAACATATTGAGACGTACAGTATGAAGCGCCTGCCCATTCAGTATAATCTAAGCAAGGAACACCATTGTAAGAATCGAAAAAGTCAAAATTAAAACTCAGGCATCAAACGAACACAAATAACATTGCTTATAGTATAAATATCGAGTGCAGAGTATGCAATGTCACTTTATTTTAATTTTATGTTAGAAAAGTAAACTTGTTTTAATATGCACATGACAGTTAAAAATTGTGACCCTATAATTGGGATTTTGTTATGGCGACAACCTTTTAGCAGAAGAGAAAGCTGCGTTAAGCAAATTGTAGCCATTCAGTGAAATGTATGTGAAAACCACATGGAGCCCCCTATGCAGTTCCTTAGATTTAATCTGGGTGGGTCAACTGCAAATGTCAGACAGGCCTCACTGGGCCAAGTTAAATGTTAAATGCATTAAACTCCTAAGAAGCAATAAGACCTCTCAAGCAATGCCTGACGTCTATGGACGCCATTGCAGCAGGGAAGGTCCGTATACCTTATTTTAAGTGTGACGTCAAGGAGGCGACAGCCCATAAGAATGATCTGGATGACAATCTGGAGAGGCGTAACTGGTCATCGGTCACTTATGTTGCACATATACAGAAAACTAACAACTCCGATTTATCCACCTGTCACAAAATGTGAACTGAACGTGCACTGCTTTCATCAAAATCAGACAGGTGAACAACCACACTGTGTAACTCATGTCTACCCTATAATGTTTTGGGATTCTTGCAGAAAAGATGAAGTAAATGGGGAAAAGGAAGTGTGTGTGTCCTTGCTCAAGGTATCTCCCCCATGACCTGAAACCGGATAAGCAAAAGAAAATGGATGGATGAATGAATGGATGCGACATGTTGATGGTTTGAGCTCAACATTGTTACTATTTGACTTTAGAGGTCTGAAGGATGCATTCACTGTCTGTGTCCTACCAACAGCACAGGCAAGCGTGGAGAAAATGTATTCATATTAATTCTGTGGATCAATTGTCCATGATGTCAGCCTTCTTTAGTACTCTCAAGTTGATGAGGTCAACGTGCTTCAGGCTAAATGAGGAGTAGATTCTGGCTCATGGCCTCATGTTGTGTGCATAATCATTTGACTCTATACCAAAAGGGTGGGGAAACATTTTCACAGATTCCCTGGCTACAACATGGGGCAGAACTACGCAATCCAGTAAAATGCAATACATTAGATATAGCCACAAAAAAAGGTATGCCTTTATCCCTGTGAGATTCAGTGAAATCTACAACACTCATAATTGAACAAACTTTGACACTGTGTGACTAAAATTGTTGAGTTGTTGTGCTGCTGTAAGGACCATTAAAGCTTTAATAAGATGTACACAGGGATTCTTTGCCCATCATTGCCCAATTAACACCTCTCTTGCACTGTCGCTCAACGTGGGCATTATTTTCTTTGGAAAGACACAGCTCCTGTATTCAATGTATGCTATAGGCTATACTGGGGTGCACAAAGGAGCACATGTGTCATTAGTGACACTTTACATTCGCACCACGCACGGCTTGTCTCCCCTTCAGGGAGGTTTAGGCTGCATCTATTGCGGAGGAGCAGGGAAGACTTGGGTGGGGCGGGGGCGTAGTTTTATCCTCAACATCTGCTCAACATCCCAACACGAGAAATTGTTATTTTTTCTATGTATTTTTTATTATTATTTAAAAAAACAACACCAACAAAAACAGTTGTGTTAAGTTAATACTGTCTACTTGTTATCTAATTTACAACAGATTATTTTCTTACAGACAGGGCTTTTTTAGGTGTTCAATTACCTTACATGTTTCGGCGTGTGGTTTCGCCTTCGTCAGAGTGTCACCACTGTGACGGAAGTACACGCCGAAACAGGTAAGATAATTGAACACCTAAAAAAGCCACTGTCTGTAAGAAAAGAACTATTGTAAATTAGACCAACAAAAACAGTTACAACATGACTCTCCTTTACTGTCATTTCACTAAAGACACTGTTAAAATCATAAGGGTGACCATTTTATAGAATGACATCTGTATTTTGAAAGTAATTTAGAATGGGCAGTGATAAATCTCAGAGCGCTAGTTAGCTAGCTATCGTTCGAGCTAACTAGCTAGCTAGCTAGCTAGCTGTTTTAATAGATTTTGTCGCGGGTCACATTGGAGTTACATCTGCCCTCTGTGGGCCATTATGTCAGTCAGAACACAAACTATTTGTCAAATTTTAACATTATTAATAACACATGATAATTTCATAGTTCAGAAGAGATTTTAGCAAGGATTATGCAAATTGACACATTGGATTTGCTTTGGCGGGCCACATAAAATGATGTGGTGGGCCAGATCTTGGGCTTGACACCTGTATGTGATAATACAAACTGTACTTTTTTTGAAATTAATCCTGTTTTGTTTTGTTTTCTGAAAACAGGCCATGTCACCGTATCTTAAAGTTTGTCATTGTGGTGACACTTGGAAAAATACTGGATGTATTTCTTACAGTGGCACTCATCATAAAAACTTTGAGAACCGCTGGTCTATAATAATATACGGTCTGCAGAAATTGTCGGAGTCCTTTAGGATAGACTGGTGCTTAGGCAGTATGTCGTAATTATAACAAATAATCATGTTAGAATACAATGTGCTAGATAGCATGTGATATTAGAGATATACATGATTATGTTAGCAATATTTTTCGACATGAAATGTATTGTCGCTGATAATACTCAACATAATAGAGCCTCTAGAGCCGTCCTTGCATTGAACACACAACACAAGAATAGAATAGACGTGGCCTCTGCTTCAGCACAATAGGGTGTGACAACATGGAATTACTGCCTCCGCATTGGCCTTTTTATTTCCCTGCAGCTCGGAATGGCGGTCAGACAGGGGCAGGGCTATACATTTGGAATAATCACCAGCCCTTATACAAGAACACCATGGCAACTTGTGGACAAACGTGTCACTCTGCTCTAAAAAAAAAAATATGAGAGCACTCATTGAAGCGCGGATCTCTGCCAAAGCTGTGAATAAAGTAAAAAAAAAATCTCTCTTGTGGCGAGTGACAAATCCATGTGTCCATACCCTGGACCGATTGCCAAAAAAACGGCCACTTTGAATGAGATTCACACCCATGGGCAATTAAGAGTCTTCAATGAAGCAGGCAACAAAAAAATAAGAGTTCCAATGCATGTTTTCATCTCAAATCAATATTTATACTATTATGTATTCATTATGTTAATATTTGACTAAATGCAAATCAATTTTATTATAATGGTAATATAAAATGTCACTAGCAATTTTCATGATAATAATAATAATAATACATTTCATTTATACGCGCCTTTCAAAACTCTCAAGGTCACTTTACAATAACAAGATACGTTTTTCATGAGTCTGGAATTAGTATCGCCAGTATATTTTTGGTTTCTTTAAGCAGAAAAAGTGCCACGGGATGCTGGTCAAGTCATACATTGAAGCACAAGTGCCAAAAACCCGAGGTTGACTGAGCCACTGGGAGGTGAGTTGCAGGTGAAAGATGAGTCGAGTTGAAAGAAGGCGAGGACTATCAATCATTGATGCAATGACACATGTGAAGAGTCAGACGGAGAGAACAAACACTCCTCTCTCAAGACGAAGGGCTGTCATAGTGGGCCAAGCCCGCTGAGGCCACCCCATTCACTTGAGTGAATAGTCAGAGGACATGATGCATACGTGTGACATTGTGTCTAACTAACGAACAAAGTCAGTTCGTAGTGATAGCTCACATCCTGTCCTTTAACGTCATCCTTCACCTCCTGATGTGCCACAACAACCATCAGACACTATATAGTTAGACTTTTTAAATGCCTCCAAGGAGGGTGATGTGAAATGTTGTCAGACGTTATACTGCAGTGGAAAAGATGGTGCATTAAAAGGCTGAAATGGGGAGATTCAAGGTTCATTGTGAAATAAGAGGTGCCTTCATAAGCACCCAAATGTTGCTAACAAACATTCCGCTGGTTGTTGATGATTACATGCTTATGCTAATATAAACAATTAAAGGACAACCGACGTCTACGGACAAGTTGTGTCCATAATTTGTAAAATGGCTTCAAATGACTTCTACTGAGCGTATTTCACAAAGATTCCGCCGCATATAGCTATTTACGTTTTAAGACTCGCGCTGAATATTCAGGAAGTCTCGTTTTTGAGTTGGTGACGATTCCGTACGTGACGTCACCGAAAATAAAGGCACATTGTAGCAGTCCTTCCATCATGTCAATGTATTTTGCTGTACTTGTTTGCTCTGAAAACCTCGTGTTGCACCAAAAAGCCGCCAGAAGAGTGCGACCAAGCTCCGTGGAAGGAATTTATCAGCCGGTGGAAACGGGCTGACTAATTTCCTACATGGCTTTTTCGCCATTTTCTGCCTCCCTTGGGTGCGACATTTCCCACCCCTGATGCCTCAAAATGACTATAAATTCTTTAATCGATTGCAAACATGTATGCTTTCTTCTTCAGAACTATTTGAATCATATTCATAACTGGATGTGTAACAAGAAAGCATATTTTCCGAATCTGAAGCCATTGTTTTGATTCTCCAGCAATGCAAGACGTCTTGGCGTGATGTCACGAACTGGGGGCGGGACTTTCTGAAAATGCCCAATTCGCAACTCATTTTTTTGCAGATTTTGGACACTTTAAGTCATTTGTATTGGTGTTTTGCATTTGAATAAAAATATCATATTGTGTGTTTTGGGTATTTTAGATGCTATAAAACGTTTTTCTGATGTCAGTTCGGAAACAAAAAAATGATGTCGGTTGTCCTTGAAGTTAGATTTTTTTTCTGAAAACTATAACATTTGTCAGTGTCATGTAACCACATTTGGTGAGTTCCAGAGGTCAATATTGCCATTTCGCTCTGAAATCATTCAAATAGGGTTGAAATAGATTAAAACGTGGAACTGTTGCTGCTTGGAATTGAAGCGGATCTACGTGGGACAGGAGATGTGAGACCGTCTCTTTTCGTCAAAGGATGCTACAGCTTCATGTTTGCTTGCAACATTTAGCTTGTAGCAGATGTGCACATTTCACCATGACGTCCCTGATCCACCGGTGAAAAGGATGCTTTGAAGCTCTCCTCTTTCATCTAGAACTGCTTCATTCAACAAAGAGGGGGCAAAAATTATTTAAGATTGAATGACTCACGTTATTTGTTGTTTTTTCTTTTCCTTGTTCTTTTGACTTCAAGATGGTGCAGCGAGAGTGTCTGCCTTTACAGCAAGCCCTGTATTTTTTTCCACTTCTTTTCCTTTGCACTTAATCCAACCACTTTCAGGATGATGACGTGTTCATATTGAAGCGACGTGTAATTCTGGGGATCTGGCTGTTAAGCCAACATGACACCAGGTGAAAATTGTTGGTGGTTAGTTATTAAAAAGTTGAAGCTCACTTGAATAAGCCTTTTCTTGATGGTGTGCTGATCACAAATTAATCTTATTTACAAGTGACATGATGACGAAACGCCATATGTGTCCTAAAAAAATCAACCCTTGAAAGGCTTTACTCAAAAATATGACATTAAACATCACAGAAAAGTGGAATAAAAACAAGTCTTTGAAAATGGACCACATGAATACCAACCTTATTGGCAATTAAGTCTAATGAGCGCAAAGAGATATCCGGCTTCTTTAATGAATACAACTCTCTGTTCTACCACCAAAACAACATATGCCGACTGAATAGTCATCGTTGCTCATCTTGTCACACTACAGATATGAGGATAACCTTTGACTGTTAGATCTAATGGACACTTGAGAACACGTATCAATGACACATGCATCAGACGGAAGAGGCACAATTTAGTGACCTGCACTTTGCTGATGCAAGTACTTTGAGCTTTCTGAGGGAATGTTTCATTATTGCACCATGGATTCCATTTCCTTTGAATTCATAAGAAAAAAAATACAGCGATAACCGGTTTAGATAGTAAGGTTCAGATAAAAAGCCTCATGGGAGTATGGAAAAAAAGATATATTTTATTGAATGTATGTTCTATTAGAGTGTCTAAAAGTAAAACGCGAACAATAAAAGTCAAAGTAACTGAATAAAAGGTGAATTTATTGACACAAAAAAAAACTCCTGGAGTGGCATTCCAGTATGTGATGTACCGCTGTAACTATTTCTGCTCATTTTACAACACTAGACCTAATCCTAATAAATCTTTGAACCATGCACCTATTTTCTTGCCTTCGTTAGGTTCAAGGACAAGCCAGGGGTAATTTGGAATCTCCAATTGCAGGAAGTACAAAGCCATTTAACTTGCAGTATATCTTTTTTTTTTTTGTCGTGGGCAGCATAGTTACCAGAGTTTTAGGAATTTATGAAATAAATGTCCTGAAGAATGAATGACTCGCTGTGTCTTCGCCCTACCCACTCTCGAAGACTTGCACACTGCAAGAATCCAAACTAGGGTGCGGAAAATCATACTGGACCCTCCGCACCCTGCCCTCCATCTTTTCCAGCTACTCCCCTCAGGCAGGCGCTACCGATCCATGAGCATCAAATCCAGCAGACATTTAAACAGCTTCTTCCCCCAAGCCATTAACTCTTTGAACAGTAGCCCAAATTGAACTGTATAGTGTCTCTTTGCAATTTTTTTGATGATGATACTAGTGCAGCGTGTTTGACCGGAAACAAATTCCTTGTGTGTTCTACATACTTGGTAATAAAGATGATTCTGATGTTGTCGTATTATTTGTTATTTAGTTTTTTTGCCTTTTTTACTTTATGTTACTTCCGGGTTGAGTGAACGCTGGTGCATGTGGCTGCCGCTGCTCACCCGTGGAAAATAAATATCTCGTGACTGTAAAGTGTCCTTGAGAGTTTTGAAAGGCGCTTATAAATGAAATGTATTAATATTATTATTATATACATGCACCCCCCCCCCCCCCAAGCACCAAATATTATTCAGATGAATACCGCAGCCAAAAGCGTTATATTTAAAATCACCGTCCATTGTCATGCTGGTGGAGGATGACATCACTCACCAAATGTATTCTATTATCCCACTTGTATCTGCTTTGGGTTTCATATCAGTTGCATTTTATTATTTACCATTTCAAAACACCGCTCAGAAGAAAGTCAAGCCTGACGACAAAAGAACGGCAAGAGTGGAACAACCAAGCGTTGCCATGGAAATGCGACTGGTCAATGACATTTCTATTTTCAGCATCACATTTGGAAAAGGAAAGCAAACCTACCTCGGGGTAATTCATGGTTTCATTTGCAACTAAATTGACTTTTAAACCATTTCATGTACTTTTTCTGAAGCCTGAAAAGTACTCAAAACAAATCTGGCCAATGTATGCTTTTGGCCGTTTAAAGAAAGTGGCAATAGCTGCAAAAGGGAAAGGATCACTTCGACGGCCTCTCATGAAGACATCCTGCCCCTGGAGGGCCTGTCAGCACAGTCACCTTTGACACTGCGAACTCCCAATGAGACCAAATCTGAGCCTTGTAGCCTTAAATAGACACACAGCTTTGGGAAACTGAGTCGAGTCGGCGAGGGAAGTTGCCCTTGTTAATTGTCGGTCTCTTCCAGAGAGGTGCACATAACCTCATTTTAACCCACAGGTGTCAAAGTCAAGGCCCGCGGGCCAAATCCGGCCCGCCACATCAATTTTTTTCGGCCCGCGAAAGCAAATCAAACTTGTTAAATTCCATGATGATTGCTAAAATCTGAGCCAAAATTTCATATTTTTGGATGTCAACCACAATAAAAGTCATTATTCTTGACTTCAGATGTGAAAACGAGTTATTCATTAATTTGCTGTGTGCTCTATATGTAATATTTGAAGGGATTTAAACATTCTAATGGGTTCCCCAAATTCATAACGGCCCTCGAGAGGAAACCATGTGGCCCCCGGCAAAAAATGACTTTGACACCCCTGGTTTAACCCAATCCTTAATTCTCACCGTGTGAACACACTGTGGTATTCACATTGCTGCCAGATTTCACACATCTGTGCGACAATCCTGGGACTAAACAAACTAACTTCAAGCCAGTTTTTTGATGTCATATTTCTGCATTTTTTTTCTGGCATAAGCTCCACATATACACTATAAATGTAAATGAAGACTGCAATGGCAAGTAGTCAAACAATGAGTAGCCAAGGCCAAACAATCTTAATTCAAGGCAGCACCAAATTTATACATGATATTTTTAACTATCTTATGCATATGCATGCATTTTGCTATTGAATTTCAAGTATTACTGAGAAATTAAAGAAATAAACTAGGTTGGTACTCTAATTTCATGGCAAGTCAAAGTGTTTTGCTTTTTCTACTTTCATTTCTTTCATAACTTTGCTGCTGTGAAATGTAAATTTCTCCACTGTGAGACTAATAAAGGAAAATCCAATCCAATCCAAAGGATGGTGTCAATCTGCACAGGGGTAGGCTAGATTGGGTTTGGTCTATTCAGACGCGCTTGACACAATTAACTGTGGCTTTTTTTCGGGCTGTTGAAAACAATCGACTTGCTTCACGGCCAATCGAGGGGACTCTTTTCAACACCTTTAAAAATGGATGCACCAGAGGGGCAAGACTTCACCAAGTGTTAAAAAAAAAAACGACGAATGATTACAAGTATGACTGACAAACTAGTTGTTTTGTTGCATCGTATAACACAAAAGGCCAATGCCTGAAAAGGAGCACGCAAAGTGTAAGATAAATGAATGAAAGTGTGTCACATTTGTTCCTTGCCAGTCATACCAACTATGGTAGTTAAAAAGTAAGGTACAGTCAAACCTCGGTTTTCGAACGTCTCGGTTCTCGTCCAATTTGGTTTTCAACCAAAAAAATTGGGGTTTCGGTGCATCAGCCCCACATCACGGCACCAAAGAAAGCAAATGGAAGTGGGAAATGTGGTGAAGACAAGAGGAAAATAGTCTGCAAAAACATAGAATTAAGATGGATTTGATCTTGTAATATGTCTTTGTTCGTTAAGGAGTTTGTGATGCTGAAATTGACCATTAGCAGCATTCTAAAAAAGAAAGACAATAGAAAGTCGGTGATGTGGCTAAAGGATCTGTGTGTTCAGTAAATAAAGGCCACTGTAAAGTGTCCTTGAGAGTTTTGAAAGGCGCTTATAAATGAAATGTATTATTATTAAATATATGACGTGGAAAACGTTTGCTTATTTTCATCAAAGAGAAGCAAGGAGGGTGAAATAGTCTGAGCCAAGATTCAATTTACATCAAAGCAAATGCAGAAAGATTTTGGAAAAAAAGATCATAGCATTGGTCCTGAAAAGTATGCTTTTAAAGCAAGCAGAGGATGGTTTGAAAAGATTTGTGTGCCCTGTGATTGGCTAGCAACTGGCCCAGGATTTCCTACTGCCCAAGACAGCTGGGATAGGTGCCAACACACTCTGCGACAGACAGAGATAGATATTTTTATGTTCCAATATTAATGTTCATGTTAAAACTGGTGAAAATAAAATATATGACAGTTTGTTTTATAGTGTATTTTACAAATGACCTGCTCTTTTAGTATGTGTCTGTACAGTTTATGCTGTTAGGTAGTCGAAAGTGCTTTTAAAAAGTTGTTTTCTAGACTTGGAACATTTTTTTAATGACATTGATTGTAATAGGAAGTGCTGATTCGGTTTGAGAACAAATCAGTTTTCAAACAGGTTTCTGGAACGGATTATGGTCGAAAGTCAAGGTATCATCGTACTGTCCAGAAAAGTCCTCATGAAGACGTGCTGTTCTGGAGTTCTTTTACCTTCTGGTAGGAAAGAACACACTCTGGATAAAGTAAAAAAATGTCAGTGTTTTTATTTAGCTGAATGTGACACACTCTTTTGCAACCTCAATCGATTTAACATTCCACACAACTATCTTTGGATACGTTTATCATCAACTCACACGCACGACTCCTCCATGAGGTGGCGTCTCCAATTCTATGAATCATGTGTAAGCAGACTGAATCAATTTCAACAAATTAAGTAGAATTTTTGCCCTTGTGTGCAAGCTACCACGTGCAGCTGCACAGGAACGTGCATGATGACAGACAAGAAAATACATTTTTTTTTCCCCCTTGGAATGAGTATTTCATGCAATTGAATTGTCTGGGGATATGTTTTGAATGTGAACGTGAACTTGAGCTGCCTCAACACGCCCAACATGTAAGTCTCAGCGAAGTACATGAGTACCATGAGCTCATGCTGTTACGCCCAACCAAAACACACCATGGATCCAACAGGAAAACAGAGTCATTTGGACAAACACCGTTTAAGCCTCAGTTGCATGTTGCTTCCTATATTATGTGGTTAATAATTGGTGTGGGTGAGTAAAGAAACCCCCATTGTTTCAAACAGAGTGATCCTTAATGTTGACAACTGACAAAAAATGAGCATAAAAGCATACGGCATCAGTGTATAAAGAAATCCAATTGAATATTTATATCACCAAGTTAGCTATAGTTGCTCACTATATTTGAAACAAGTTAGACATGAGGTATTCTAGGCATGCACATGCTCATGAATCAGCTATGTTTTTTTTAAAGAAAAGTCAACCTGATGACCAATAGTACTTGCAAGCCAAAAGGCCTTCTGCTAATTCTTGCCTCTTCCTCCCCTCTCACAGTCTGTTTCTCATTCACTGTTATGCAACATGCTTCTTTTCCCCACAACCAGATGTCGAAAGCACATCTCCTTTGGACAGACAATCCGATATTTACTGTCTTAACTGGGGGTACTCATATTCCGTTTTTAACAACCTAACCTATTTTTAAAATGCACGAGACCCTAAAGAGGAACAAGTGGACATATATGAGCTGCCCTTGTAGTGTGCATCACTTATGATGACTAACACAGCACACCGCATATATCTGTACTGTATGTCCACTGAAAATCGCCAGCCTTCTCCCACAAACAAGAAGTTGTTGTAGTACCAAGACATTCCTGTATGAGGCAGCATGGCAACGCAGGGAAAACAATAATGACTAGTAGTAGAAGAAGAAATTGAAGATCCGAGGTTACTGATAAGGTTGTAGTCTATGTTGACCACATAGCACGATGAAACTCTTGAAGACTCTTGAAAACTTGAAAACTCTTCTTTCTATACATTTTTATTGTGCCGAATGACTTATGAAACACATTTTCAGTCAACACAACCAGCAAGCTCTGTCTCTTTAATTATCAGTACGGTATTGGTACGTTTCACATTAAACTCAACTTCGTGGGGTTAGGCGAGTATATCATTATGTTTAAATATAGAACATTCCTTACAAGGTCGACATAGGACCACCAAAACCCAGATTCGATCTTTTAACCCCAGAACTATGATACAGATGTGCGAACGAAAACAACTCACATAAAACGGGGTTGGTAGGGAAAAGAAATACAAATCTGCAATATCTCTACATTATTTTATTTAAGATATGTGACATGTGTAAATAAGTTTTATCTAATGGCTTCCTATTCATATGTATGGTATTCCTTGAAGTTGTACTGTCATGCTTTTCAGAAACTACAGATGAAAAATTGCCTCCTGGTTGACAATGACATTTTAAAGGACAACCGACATCAATTTTTTTGTTTCCTAACTGACATCAGAAAAACGTTTTATTGCATTTAAAATACCCAAAACACACAGTATGATATTTTTATTCAAATGCAAAACACCATTAAAAATGACTTAACGTGTCCAAAATCGGCTAAAAATTGAGCTGCGAATTGGGCATTTTCAGAAAGTCCCGCCCCCAGTTTGTGACGTCACGCCAAGATTTGGAGAATATGCTTTCTTGTTACACATCCAGTTATGAATATGATTCAAATAGTTCTGAAGAGGAAAGCATACATGTTTGCAATCGATTAAAGAATTTATTCCGTGCCATTTTGAGGCAACAAAAAACAAAAAAAGAGGCAGAAAATGGCGACCAAGCTCCGGTGAAAAATTAATCAGCCCGTTTCCACAGGCTGATAAATTCCTTCCACGGAGCTCGGTCGCCCTCTTCTGGCGGCTTTTTTGGTGCAACACGAGGTTTTCAGACCAAACAAGTACATCAAAATACATTGACGTGATGGAAGGACTGCTACAATGTGTCTTTTTTTGGGTCAGTGGCGTTCCTTCAGTGATCTCGTCACCAACTCAAAAACAAGACTTCCTGAAGATTCAGCACAAGTCTTAAAACGTAAAATATAGCTATATGCGGTGGAATCTTTGTAAAATACGCTCAGTAGAAGTCATTTGAAGCCATTTTACAAATTATGGACACAACTTGTCCGGAAACGTCGGTTGTCCTTTAAAACCACGTTTCATTGTGTGTTTTATGAAATTAGTTTGACCCCTTTCAGGTGAATCATTTCATCCAATCTAAACTTTGAATGTACATAATCGCTAACAGTTGTTTCTGTTCACATTGTAAGATTGTAAGATTTGTTTTGGGACACAAAATAGCAGCGGTACCATCCGACTAGATCCATTTGAATCCATTCAATTCAAGGCAATCCTCTAAGACAGGGGTCGGGAACCTTTTTGACTAAGAGAGCCATAAAAGTAAAATATTTAGAAATGTTTTTCAGTGAGAGCCGCACGCACGTGCGCGCGTACATACGCGCGCGCGGCCACTTTTCAACAAAATATCAGAATGTATTATTTAAAATAACTTTGTGATAGTACTCACCGTTAACATGAATGGTTTTCCGTTCCTCGTGATTGGTAAAAATCCAGGCAAACGATCGGAATGAAATTCAATTTGCCGGTCCAGAGGCGAAGTTACTGCTAGCTAGCCTGCACACGGCTCATAAACTTCCACACTTGCTATCTGCAATCTACTTCTCGCAGAAGTATGTTGATGCTAACGTTAACATGGGGCTTGTTAAAATGTAACTGACATTCGACTGTTTCATCGATGGTATTGTTTCATTGCAAATTAGAATCAGAACATTTTCTCTCCTCTAATGTTCCGGTGCATTAACGCTGAAGTGCACTAGTTAGGCCCATTTAAAGGGGTGTTTACCTGTTTCAACTTGACGGCCACTATCATCCAATCAAAATTGCGCTTTCTGCCAACCCAGCTCAGTGACATCCAATCAAAATTGCGCTTTCCGCCAACTGCAGCCGCAACGGGAAATGAAAGGCGAAAAAACGAAAATATATATTTAGTTATATCGGCGAGCCATATGCAATCATCAAAAGAGCCATATATGGCTCGCGAGCCATAGGTTCCCGACCCCTGCTCTAAGACCACCCTTTCTCTTATAACTGTGCACATTTTTCTTTGTTTATTGTCCTACGAGCAATCCAAAATAAATATGCAGATGACCATCTTTCCTAAAGGTGAACCCAGGGAGCACGAAAATGTTGGATTCACTGCTAAGATTCTGGACAACTCTTAGCCCCCACACCCTCGGCGTATAATGGCGACACTATCCTTCCTTATCAGTAAAGTAAAGAATAGTTGGGGTGTTTATATTCAGGGGGCTATTTTGTGGAGATGTACTTGAGGCTCTGCTGGTCAGAGTTAAACGCGAGCTGTTGCTGCCCTCTAGTGATAGATTTGGCAGAACGTGTTATAAGGTAAATCTATCCATACATCAATCCATGATCCGAGCAGTAAATTTACCCTCAGGAGGGTTGCTGGCGTGCTGGAGCCTATCCCACCATGTACTGCAATAATGTCATCATTTGGGTTATACAGCAAGACAATGAATGGACAAAAATATTGATGGAGTATTCATGGAGTGTACTTGAAAGTATCCACATCTCAACCCAATACAAAATTGTGGAGGGAGAAACAGCTTGAACTTTCCGAATATCTGAATCTACGTGTTTGCTTTCAACATTTGGCTTGTAGTCGACTGAGTGAGTTGCTTGTTCTGTAGCCACAAAGGGACATAGGTCTTCTTGTGCCGGTCCCAAGCCCGGATAAATACAGAGGGTTGTGTCAGGAAGGGCATCCGACGTAAAAGCGTGGCCAAAACAAACATGCGGATCAACCCTCTAAAGACGGAGGACACTGATTTGCTGTGGCGCCCCTTGATGGGAAAAGCCGAAAGGAAAAGAAGACTTGACAAGTACAGTCCTGTAATATGAAGGCTGGGCATCAATCAAATCAAAGAGGAGAAATCACGCCATCTTGTGGCATATGCCAATATGATGCAAGTGACGTCAAATCGTAAACATCATAAACGTAACATGGTCACCATTAATCATTCAGTAGATAACTACAATTATACGTATCTGTCTCACGTAAAAACACATTTGCGTCGATGTGAGTTATATACTACAATCCAAATAATGTGAGCTTTTTTATATACTGTTAGATCTGAAAATTCTGTTGGCGACTACAACGGCGTTCGAAAAATGTCACTTCGTGGTGAGGATATTGATTTACAGGCGAGAAAGGAGGAAGCCCTCTTGTTTATTCATCACGTCAGCTCCTCTCCCCTCCTCCTCTTTCTCTCCCTCCCTCCCGCTTCACACAAGGGCCGCCGTCCGTCGTTCCAATCGCTTCTTCTTCGTTCCGCTCAAAAACAACCTCCAGTCTCGTCGCCACCATAAACCCATTTTGGAACCAGGTGAGCAACCAGGCTTCCGTGTCCCTCCCCCTACTCGGACGTAGAAGCGCGGTGTTCGGTTGAAAACTAACTGCTTCAACGGTAACTTGGTTCGATTCCCCGCTCGTGGGATTGAGCAGTCACGTCTTCCGCTTCTTTATGTTTTGTGCCCCAAGCAAGCGGCGTAGCTCAACTGCAATCGACCAAATGTCATTTAGAGTGCATTTTTGTTGTACTTTTGTATGTTATGCGGTGCTATAATGTGAGGAAGACGAGTGAGAGAGTGGCGTGTACGTGCCGCATGCTGGAGTAGAAGCCGGGGCTACCAGGCCACATTAGCCCGACTTTGCCCATCCCTGCCTCGCAACATGGGGATGCCTCACACACAGGCCGTGTCTTGTACTGCACTAACTTGGTGCTCATGTCCCTTGTCTCTTGCTGTATGATATTGAATGAATAGTTTCATTTACAAGTACACGATCGTGCTTTTTGCGTCACTGAGGCTTGGGTAGTATCAGTCACTTTTGGGCACTTGACATTAGTCGTCCTGAAACTGGTACGAACAATGTAGCCTAATATATAGCATGAAGCAGAACAGACTGTGTTGCATTTTAAAGGAAACGCATATTGGTTCTTTGCAAAGTGGAAGTGGGGCCTCTTTTTACTGTGCATTGCTCACATTTGTCGTACAGAGGCCTCAAACTACTTTATGTAGAAGATAGTTGACTCATCACGCAAAACGAGCATATTTGCCTTGTACCACTGCACTTAGCACATTCGTGTGGGGTGATCAAAACTCAAATTACAAAACTGCTACATCATACATATCTGTCTGAATGAGCTAAAGTGCCAACAAACAAGTCTTTTATAGTTCTCACTTGATTAGGAGAAATTTCAACAGGAGTCTATGGAGTAAAATACTACAGAATCCACACCGTGAACTGTAGCAATGTCAATGTTTGTGTTTATTTTATGTCTTTTTTTCACTCTGTGATCAGCTCAGTGTGTTGACCGTGTACAAGAAATTAAATAGTGCGCAGTGGTATCAGTGCATAGACTCTAACTGTATCCCATTTGTTGCTATTAGTAGTAATTGTATCATTAAGCCCCCATCTGCCTTTAATGTTTTCATGTGCCGAAAAGACCACAGCTTTATTTGAGGTGAAAAGTAGTGTCAGCTTTTATTTCATTTTTTTATCGGTTTGGGTGAATTCATCATGATTGAATTGATCATATTCTGGACAACAACAACAACTATGCCTTCTAAATTGTGTGTTCATCCATGTGAGTATTGTAAGGTCCAGAAATTTCCACCCGGGGTTATGCTACTTATTAGGCAGATTATGTCCTGTCATGATTTTTAATATCAGTTTGATAGAGATCAGAACATTACAATATTGGTGAGTGACTTCTTAGGGGTTGCGATGTCCTCAAAATGAAAGGATAAAAAAAATCTCCTAACCGAGTCCACGAAATGGGACAATTGCTCAGGATAGTCTTTCGAGACATCTGACAAACGGGGCTTATCTGATCCACACAAACGAGGAAAAATTAGGCCTTATTATAAGTATTTGTCCACCTTGTTTACGCTGTTTGAGTGCTTTGCTTGTAACCAAGTGATGACTGCTGAAAAAAGTACACTTCCTCTTCCTGTCTTTGTACGAGTCATGGATGGTTATATTAAAATGTCAGTGTGGTAACAACACAGTGCAGAATTTCCTTTTTGTTGCATTTTTCACATGTTTCAAAAGTGACCCATTTGAGATGCCACTTGGACTTTCATCCACTCTATCAACGTTCAAAGCGGGTGGGGAAGGTGCGGATATGGGGTGTCGGGTGCCAACCACCATCACAATCACCTCAACCAGTGATTAGGAAGCTTGCTACCATCAAATGTATTTTTGTTTGCCAGACAGTTTAAGTCTTTTGTATTCCTAGTTTTCACATCCAAACTCATTCTAGTGTCGACACCTCTGCTTACGAGAGTCCACAATGCTGCAACGCAGTCGAGGTTGATGATAACACGACATTTTTTGATCGATGCGCCTAAATATTCATTAACTGGCTTCGATATAAAAAGTGATGCACGGCCTTGTCACAGTGTAGCATATGCACCTTTCCCATAAAGTAGTGCAAGAACAGCAAATTACCTTCACACATTTGTATTGGGGTGGGGGGTAAGAATCAAGTTTTAATGGAACTGGAAAATGTTCTAAACTCATGCTTCTATGTAGTTCAGGATTTAGTTTAACTGCTGATTGTGCTTCCAAAACCAAAATGATGAATTCTATCCCTTACATTTTCTTGCATTGACAATGTAAAAGGTCCCAAAAAAAAAAACTTTGCTACTCTTTAGCATCCTGGTCATTGGGGTGCCAGTTGTAGAGGAATGCTCGGTACATCTGAAGACTGGAGCTCACCACGGTGGTGTTTGTTGATTGCTCAAGAAAGAATTGGCCGCCCTCTTTGAAGTTACAATGAGAAGCACTGTAGAGTGATGTGTATATTTTCTTCAGATGGATTCAATTGGACTTCCTATTGGCTCCCTGCTGTGCTACATATTATGTCACCCGTTTGACATACCTGGTGCAGCTAACTCCCAACTGGGTGTCTTATTTTAAAAGTACCACAGCGAATTGGAAAAGCGCGATGAAAAATATGGCTATTATTCTAATCTACTGCAGACTCATGCATTATTGACATCTTAACCAGAGCCCTTTATGTTCTTAATAGTACTGTAAAAAAGAAAACGCTCAAGGGCTTAATGACCACCGTATAGTGACTGAGGCTTGTGACTTGAATTAACAGTGTTTCGTTGTTAAGTCCCAATGAGTATCTATTAGATTGTGTAGATAGCAGAGTCCGGCACCGCCATGTCTGGACAGTGGGGATATATATATATATATATATAGGGCTGAAACTACCAGTAAGACTTTAGTTCGCTGAAGAAGCATCTTGGATAAGAAGCGAAACGTCCGACACCTTCAAAGAAGTACAGATGACAGCTGAAGAAACCTTTTCATCGATGGACCACTCTTGTACGACTGAGAGTTTACACAGACGTATTGAGTTTTAGGACTATGTCAACATTCAATTCAGCATTAGAAACCTTAGCCGCTATTCTTTCATCAGAAAAAAAACAGTGAATTCCTAAGTTATATAGGTCTTGATTTATCTGTGCTTGAAATGGGGGAGGCGGTACAAAATACGATACATACATATTGATTTATATAGCGCTTTGAACAACAGCTGAAACTGTAACAAAGCACTAACATGGAATAAAGGCAAATCCTGCCCCCCCGTGGAAGAGGAAAAACATTGCCAGAGGTCTGACCAGCGCTTTATCTGCTTCCTCACAAGAAAAAAAAAAAAACATCACCAGAACAAATTCGGGAATGGCGCTCCACGTCACACTTTTCAATTCCTGAATACATTCGGGAATGGCAGCGAATGAGTTAAATTGCTGTCTGGGTGTAGAGGTGTAAATAAAGTTTTTAAATCTCAGGAAATTTTAGATGAAGCCAAAAAATGTAAAAAACTTTCTTGATTTAAAAAAACTTCACTTAGAAGAGTTGGAAAAATCACTGGAACAGAAGCATCAGCCCAAAACGGAATGAATTCTGGAATGGCAGCTTGAGAGTTTTGAAAGGTGCTTATAAATGAAATGTATTATTATTATTATTATTACCGACCATGACCAAACCCACACATGACTATATTCTACTTACAAACAACTGGGGTGAGAATAAATGAATGCTTTCCTATCGTGAACTAGCTGGTTCTTTATCATTGTGTGGGAATGTAGCCATGCTAAGAGGTTGAGAATAGCTAGTGATGGTGTCAGCACATTGTGGTGCTCTGCTTTGCTGCAGGCAGAGTTAAAAAAAAAGAGACGAACGAGGCTGATGAATTTGGAAGAGGACAAACCTAATGTGTCGGGTGACGGTCTGTGGCTTCCAAGCAAGCCGAGCACCCTCCACTATTTAATGAGTGCTTAGGAAGGCCTTAAAGTCAAACAAATGCGACAGTATACATCTTGAACATAATTGTGTCATTATTAAAAGGAATACATGTAGCAAACTCCACCAACAAATCGGTTTCATTTCAGCCTTGCTACTCGGGACAGCTCACTGAATTATGTTATTTTTTTCATTATAGTTCACTTGGGTAAAACTAATGGCATTTTTTTTGTGGTTGGTTGTTACGTAGAGGCAGTGTCTGGATTAGACTTCCCAATGACAAAACCTTATTCAGTATTTTTAGCCTCTGGTCACCCTGCTTGCCTGGCCCACATTGTGCCCTCTTCAATATCATTTTAGGTTGAGTGTGTGTCTGTGTGCAAGTGTGAGGGCATGGACCGTGCTAAACTGTTTTTACTCACCCACACCTTTCCATTGCTATTTTTTTCCTCTTTTCAAAATCATCTAGTCCACCAAATGTAATATTGACTTAGGTTGGTAACATTTTGTTTGTTTTTGTTGACACCCATTCAGAGATTGGTTAAATTTGCTTCAAGTTGAGATTCCAACTTGATGTCGTTTGATAGCAGGATGGCCGATTTTAATTGGTTATTGAATGGGATTTGTTTGGTTTAATTTTGTTGTTTTTTATGGATGCGCTGCCTGATTATTGTTGCCATGGAGGTAATCTATGTGGTAAGTGTTAGCAAGATAGCAAGCAAAATATCTTTATCTTTGAGAACACATTCCATTTTGAATCAGAATCAGAATCATCTTTATTGCCAAGTATGTAGAACACACAAGGTAGAAAAAGTATCGTTGTCAAAAAAAACTGCTAAGTGGCACTACACAGTTCCATTTTGGCTACTGTTGAAGAATCCAGGGCAAGGTAAAAAATAAAATGGTGAACATAGTCTCCATCTTTTTTTCTGCTTAGCATTTGGGCACTTTGTAATTAGCATTACTGCCACCGCTAGGACTGGAATGGAACAGTACATTAATGAAGTTGTGAATTTTGGAAAGTCCAGTGCCTAGCTGTTAAAAGGGGGGAAAAACATTGTTTTTAGCAAAACTTATTTTTGCTACGTTTACAATGTGTGCTTCTCATACTGTGACAATGCAGGTTTCGCTCCAATAAAGATACAGAATGTTAAAATAGTGCAGTGTGTGTATGTGGTAGTAATTGTGGAAATATATCTTTTTAAAAACTATGGTAAAAGTGTGTGTATGATAAACTGTGACAGTCATCAAATCAGACAGTCGTTTTGCTCTTTGTTGGACCTCTTCGATTGTGCCAGTGTAGCTGATGGTATGTCCATTGAAGGTGTTTGAATACATGGCAACCAATGGCACTTAAAGGACAACCGACATCACTTTTTTGTTTCCTAACTGACATCAGAAAAAGTTTTATAGCATCTAAAGTACCCAAAACACACAGTATGATATTTTTAGTCAAATGCAAAACACCAAAAAAATGAACCAGAAAGTGGCCAGTTTCAGAAGGTCCCGCCCCCTGGTTCGTTGTCTCACCTCAAGATGTCTTGCCTTGCTGGAGAATCAAAATATGAATATGAAAAAAATCAGAATGTGCTTTCTTGTTGCTCATCCAGTTATGAGTATAATTCAAATAGTTCTGAAGAGGAAAGCATACATGTTTGCAATCGATTAAAAAATGTATTCCATGCCATTTTGAGGCAATAGGGGGGAAAATGTAGCACCAAAAAGAGGCGGAAAATGGTGACAAAGCTCAGTGTAAGGAATTAATCAGCCCGTTTGCACATGCTGATTAATTCCTTACATGGAGATTTGTCACCCTCTTCTGCCTCTTTTTGGTGGAACACAAAGTTTTCAGACCAAACAAGTACAGCAAAATGCATTGACGTGATGGAAGGACTGCTACAATGTGTCCTTTTTTCGGTCAGGGACGTTCCTTCAGTGATGTAACGTGAGGCCTCGTCACCAACTCAAAACAAGACTTCCGGAATATTCAGCGCGAGTCTTAAAACGTAAAATATAGCTATATGCAGTGGAATCTTTGTAAAATACTCTCAGTAGAAGTCATTTGAAGCCATTTTACAAATTATGGACACAACTTGTCCGGAGATGTCGGTTGTCCTTTAAGCCTGGTGGTGACAGGTGACACATGCTTAATTGTAATGTGTGTTGAGAGAAAAAAAAAGAAAGAACACCCAAACCACCACCCCCCTCCCCGTTTCACTGCAGCCATGTTTTTTTGGGGGGTTAGTGAGGCTTTGCTTTGTTTTCTCTCCCTCCCTCTCTCTTTCTCTCTCGCTCATGTTTTCACCCTCTTCCTCTTTTTTATGACTCTCCCTCCCCCTATTTTCAACTCCCTTCTTTCATTTCTCCCTTCATCTCTCGCTCCATTTCCATCATGTCACCCTTCTCTCCAGCACTACACTTCTTCTCCAATCTCCCACCCTCCTTCTTTCTTTTTTTATTTTTTTTTCTCCTTCCTCTCTGTCCTCCCTTCCCCCACTGCCGCCTCTCTCTCTCTTTCTCACTCTCTGTCTCTCTCTCTCACTATCTGTTCCCCCCTCCCTCTCAGTCTCGGTTTCTCTATCCCCCCCCCCCCCTTCTCTCTCCCTCCCCCTCCTCCCAGCCCTGTTCTCTTTATCTCCTCCCCGTTCAATCCCTCTTTCATTCCGTGCAGTCATCTGCTCTCTTCCCCTGCTTCCGCTATTGTGCCCCCATTTTGTCCTCTGCAGCCTTCCTCCCTTCTCTCGTTTTTCCTCCATGTTCTCTCTCTCTTGTTGTTTGTTGAAATGACTCCCCCTCCTCCCCCACCGCAATATGTGACATTCAAAATACAAACTTTGATGAATACATACATTTAGAAACCTTGTGAAAGTTTTATATATATATATATATATATATATATATATATATATATATATATATATATATATATATATATATATACACACACACACACACACACACACACACACACACACACACACACACAGTCTCGTTATATCGATATTCTCGGGAGTCGGAAAAAAATATCGATATAACCGGACTATCGATATATCCAATCCTGCGTCATGTAAATTTTCTCCTTGCGTTCATAGAAATAGTATCGTAATAAGCAGTACTATCGATATAACGAGACTTTACTGTTTACTGTGTGTGTGTGTGTGTGTGTGTGTATGTATATATATATATATATATATATATATATATATATATATATATATATATATATATATATATATATATATATATATATATATATGCCGATTTAACCCTTTGTGGTATAATATGACTTCCGTTTGCACATGCACTCAACAAGTGTCTAGAGAAAAATCCAAATGGAATCATTCTGAGAATTGGGGTTTATCCAGTGTGTTTAATGCCCACGTCACTCTCCACGAATGTAGCAATGATTGTCAAGTCTGAATTTTACTTCGTCTTGGCATGTAGTGTGACGTGCTGTGTCGTCCTTTGATTAGCTCTTTGCTGTTTGTTGACCAATTGGAAAACGGGAGCTTTCGACTCATGAAGAGACTGGACAAATATTTTTGTGTAAGGACAACTAGATTTGCAACAATAGTTTGAAAATACCTGGTTATATTTGAAGACACCTCACATGTTAGTAAAAAGGGGACTTTAAATGAGCAATTATTTAATATAAGACAGTAGTTTGAAACCGAACCAGCCATAAATGTATTGTTTTTTTTAAACAGTAGTACCTAACGGTATTTACAATTTCACATGAGCCACTCAGACAAGAGAAACGTTTGAAGCATTTGGCTGTGGTTCAGCTCTCATCACTGGCAGGATAAACACAAACCTCTCGGCCTACATTTGGCACTATTTAGCAGTTTGAACACATTTTACTTTCATCTCTGCCTTATTTGGCTGACGGTTGCTCATGAATTTGGTGTGAATGCAGGAATCTTCCCTTTGGTTGTCTTTTTTTCTTCTCCCCACTACATCCTGCTCCCCTCCTCCTGTTCTCCTGCCTTCCTCTCCCTCAGTCTTTTTCCTTTCTGCTTCATCCCTCATTTGCTCTTCCACATGTCAGTCACCTGACAGCATCTCCTTTTCTCCTATTTTACCGCGCCCTCCCAACACATTTCCACACTGATACGCGATGGATGCTAGCAACACAGAAAATGCAACTCTGCCAGTTTCTTGAGGCTTCAGTCTTACTTCTGGTTTGTTCTTTTCTTTTTCTTTTTTTTTTTTAAACACGGGCGGCTCATTTGTTTGGCTGGGATGAAGGGAGGCAGGCCAAAACAGGTCCTGCCTCCCATTTGCCTTGACGTGTAATCGAGTCTCATCTCACTCGATACTCTCGCTTTCAAGGATGAGATCATTAAAGCACCTGAAGTCGCATAGCAGGAGGATTGTGGTGAGTTGACAGTGGCTTCATTAATGGCTGCTTTTTTTTACTGAGGTTTTATTCAAAGTTTGTTCGAATTGGTCTTTGAGCAGAGCTTTTTTTCAGTCTGCTCCTCCTTTTTTTGTCTTTATCCTCCTCCTGCTTATCACTCACCTCATATCTATCTTTCTTTTGGCATGAATCTCATCCTCCTCTCTGCCCTTCCCCCTTCGCTTTCCTTATCTCTCTTCTCCACCCCCTCCTCCGTCTGCTTCTATCATTCCTATCCCATCTATTTTTTTTTTTTTTTTTCATACTTTTTATCAACATCTCCCTTCATTCCCACATATGCTGTTTGTTTATTAGTGTACCTCGTGGGTCATTTAATTCCCTCTCAACACATGCATAACACATTAAACACATTACCAGGATGATGGATTTGGGACGGCGTCTTGGTTGGAAGTTGTGCTGGTGTTAGTAGGGGAGTGTCTTTATATATGGAGGTTGTCATCTTGTGTATTGGTACACCTACAAATATCTACTATATGCATGTCTTCATTACTATCGTTGACCTGAATGAGCCCAAGGTTGTTATCCTCTCTGGCAAGTGCAAAAATTATGATCAGTAAAATTGACCAGGACATCCTCGCAACCAATAGAGGAAGGCGATGCATGGCTTGAGGAGCCCGCGATAAGAAGAAAGGAGCGTCAGCGCAGAGCGCCGATGCGAATGTGGAACTATCGCGGGTTGGAATTGAAGCGGATTTATGCGAGACAGGAGATGTGAGACAACCTCTTTTCGTCAATGGATGCTACAGCTGCATGTTTGCTTTCGACATTTGGCTTGTTGTCGACGTGCACATTCCACCATGATGTCCCTGATCCACTGGTGAAAAGATGCTTTGATCCTCTCCTCTTTCATCGAGAACTGCTATATGTAACAAAGAAGGAATGACTGTGTCTTTGTGTTGTGATATTGTCTTTGTCATATTATTTGTTATTTAGTTTGTTTTTTTGTTCTTTTGACTTCAAGACGGCACCGTGAGTGGCTGCCTTTCCAGCAGCTTATGTATTTTGTTTTTCTACTTTCATTCCTTTCATCACTTTGCTGTGAAATGTAAATTTCTCCACTGCGAGACTAATAAAGTCAAATCCAATCCAATGTGGCCAATATAATCACACTATTTGTCACAGGGCAACTGTGGGCAGGTGGGAACAAATTCAAAACCTTACAGAGATACCCCCCCCCCCCCCCCCCCAAGTAACTTTTCACGTCCCCAAAAATTGCATTTGTCATTTCCATAACTTTTCCTGACTTTTGATGCCCGTACAACCCAAATGAATGAAATTTGTCAGTCGTTTTAGTTGATTGAAAATTTCCTCTTATTTGGAATGTGCATCCTTTGTAGGCCAGGGAGAACCAGCAAGGGGGGGGGGGGGCAGTTTTTTAGCTCACATTTTCAAAGTGGAAGGTGAGTTGGGATTTATTCCACAGCACATGGGGTTCCTACAGATTTTTTTTGCTTATAATAATAATACATTTCATTCATAAGCGCCTTTCAAAAGTCTCAAGGACACTTTACAGTCATCGGATTTTTTTTATGTGGGTGACCAGTGGCAGCGTTCACTCAACCCTGAAGTAACAAAGTATTAAAAAAAACGAAATAATATGACAACACAAAGACACAGCGAGTCATTCATTCTTCAGCACTTTCTGTACCCTCTTTGTGACATGAAGCAGTTCTAGATGAAAGAGGAGAGGATCAAAGCGTCCTTTTCATTTAAATCCCCAAATACCGCAAATTGCCACCCTGCATGACTCATTGCTGTGTTGGCCACAAAACGAGTACAGGGTGGGTCTTCAATCCTGTTTCTTGAGCGCTACTTCCCTGAACGCTTTCCATCTCTTCTTGCTTCAACACACCGGAGTCAAAGAATCCGGATCATTACTCTGCACCTCTGCAAGCATTGCTGATTATCTTTATCATTTGAATCTGGTGTGGTGCAGCAAGGAGAGACGGAAAATAGCGAGGACAGCAGCCCGTGAGGAACAGGATTGAAGATCCTGAAAGTTAAAGGGTTCTTCAATAGTCCTACTTGTGTCAATGTAACCTGGCCTGCTGTGATTTTTAATTTGTTGTGCTGAAAAATGTCACTATTGTCATTGGTAACCAGGATCGGTGAAGTAGATTATGGGTGTGTATTCCGCACCGGAAAAAAAAACAACGAAATGAGAAACCATAACACAAAAAGACTCTACTTGTGGCCCTTTTGCAGCACATGCTAGCTCATTGCGCATTGTTCATAACCACAAGACTGTCATAACTGCCATCTGGGTCTGTGCGATTACAGGAGGAGGCGAGCCGGCGCCTGGGTAGATGTGAGCCCAAGGTAATGGCCAGGCTGATGGACACAGGCACACAAACAGATCCAGTGGTTGTGCTGTCCTTGGCCCAGGCAGCCGTGCTTGGTCTCATCTCCCAGAATGAGGTCTTCGGCGCAACCATCGCACCCAATGGCTTCTACACGGGTGAGACCAAGGAGTCACCGGCGCCGCCAGTAGACGGAGTGGACTACGAGTACGCGGACCAGCTCATTGGCGCCAACGGGGACTACCTCGGGGAAAACTTGGGAGAAGACGGACAGATGCAACCCAGCTGCAGTCAGAGAAGGTGGCAGCAGGGGCCACCTCAGCACCTTGACGTGAAAATGGTGCTCCCCGATCGCCAAGGAGGTGACGTCACCGTGCCTCACATCAAAGGGGAAGTGGTGAACTCTGTCTTGACCTCATGCGTCCATATGCTAAACAATATGGCCCCCAGAGGGGGTTTGGTTCAAGTGGACCCGGCCACCCTGAGAGGAACAAACAAGAATTGTTCCGAGTGTGAGCGGGAGGCGTCCAACCAGCATCAAGCTGGCACCCACGTGCACCCGACTCCTCCCGCGGCGCAAGTGGCACACCGAGGAGCGGAGCACAGAGGACTGCAGGGCCAGCGCCCCCTGGGAGGCCACGATCGAGGCGCCGGCGAGGGTGAGGAGGAGGTAGCTCACCAGGGCACCAACATGATGAAGCCCAACCAGCAAGACGAAGCCATCAGCAGCTACTTCCAAACAAGCGAAGTGGGCAGCTACGACTCGGGGGAAATGGCAATGGCGCCCGAGTACGAAGATGGTGGCCAAAACATGATTTGGACAGACGGAAGCAACGGCGGCGGAGGCGGGCAGCCTCAGCCTCCGCAGCCCCCCAGGCGACACGGCGGCCGCAGAGTTGACCGTCTGGACATCAATATCCAGATCGACGAGTCGTACTGCGTGGACGTGGGAGACGGCCTGAAGCGCTGGAAGTGCCGCATGTGCGACAAGTCGTACACGTCAAAGTACAACCTGGTCACGCACATCTTGGGTCACAACGGCATCAAGCCCCACGCTTGCCCTCATTGCGGCAAGCTCTTCAAGCAGCCGAGCCACCTCCAGACTCACCTGCTGACCCACCAGGGCACGCGGCCTCACAAGTGTACCGTGTGCAAGAAGGGCTTCACGCAGACCAGTCACCTGAAACGCCACATGCTGCAACACACCGACGTTAAGCCGTACAGCTGTCGCTTCTGCCGCCGCGGCTTCGCCTACCCCAGCGAGTTACGGGCGCACGAGGTCAAGCACGAGCGCGGCCGTTGCCACGTCTGCTCACAGTGCGGCCTGGAGTTCCCCACCTACGCCCACCTCAAACGCCACCAGACCAGCCACCAGGGTCCTCACACCTTTCAGTGCTCTGAGTGCAATAAGTCCTTTGCCTACCGCAGTCAGCTCCAGAACCATCTACTGAAGCACCAGAGCCCCAGACCTTACACCTGCTCCCAGTGCGGCTTGGAGTTTGTGCAGCTGCACCACCTACGCCAGCACTCGCTCACCCATAAGGTAACGACTCACCGAGCCTCACCTGTTTTCATTATATGGGCATGTGACGTTCTCAAGCTCAGCCCTTAGACACTGTCATGTCATTTTCAGGCGACAGGAAGTGGCAAAATGGCTGCAACATTACAGTATATACACAACGGGTGTCAAAGGCACGGCCCCGGGGGCCAAATCTGGCCCGCCAGATCATTTTATTCGGCCTGTGAAAGCAAATCAAGCCTGTCAAGTGCCATGATGCTTGCTAAAGGCTGAAGCAATATTTCAAATTGTCGCATGTACACCACAATAACAATCATTATTGACTTCAGTAGTATTGACTTCAAACTAGTTATTCATTAATTTGTTGTTCATTCTGTATGTAATATGTGGAGGAGTTGAAGCATTCTAACGGTTTCCCCAAATTCAGAACGTCCCCCGAGAAGAAACTATAACGACAATGTGGCTCATTGCAAAAATGAGTTTGACACACCAGGCTATACACAGTCGGACTAGCAATGACTCTCTTAGCTGAAGCCAGTGGGCAGCCATCTTACATTGCCATTTGTTAAAGTTCTTTCCTCACTCTCTTTGAAGCACTGTCTTCAATGTTTGACGATATGATCCCCGTACGGAGTAATGAGGAATGAATTTCACTCTGCATCGTTCAAGCAAGCGTTCAGATATTACGCCATTATTGTAAAACATTTATAACAGACCTTTGGTTTACATTTCACAATGGGCTTTTCTTTTGTTTTCATTGTCTGTGTTTTTAACAACATAATTTAAATGAATTTTTGAGAAGCATTCAGAGATAAATCTTAGAAGAGAATAATTATATTTGCCTTATTATCAATTAAATCTGTGTGTCTTGCTTCTCGCCTTATTGGTACAACCGTACGCCACGCGGGAATTTTCACAGTGGAGAAATCAATTCTGTTATGTGTGCATGACTGGATTTTGCTGCACAAAAGCAGTGTTAATCAGAATGCTGTGTTTAGACTAGTGGTGCTGCAGAAGAAAAAAAATGTCGAATATTTGGCTAGACTTCCCATTTAATTTTGAAATGCATCACTTCAATGTAGTATTTTGCAAAACTGACTGTCCTCCATCCAATTTAGACAGAGTTTTGCTGCCACCTGGTGGCATTTTTAGGCATTTCAATTTGGTCACAAACTTAATCTGTGAGGTTTTAAAGGACAACCGACATCACTTTTTTGTTTCCTAACTGACATCAGAAAACGTTTTATAGCATCTAAAATACCCAAAACACGCAGTATGATATTTTTATTCAAATGCAAAACACCAATAAAATGACTTAGTGTCCAAAATCTGCAAAAAATTGAGCTGCGAATTGGGCATTTTCAGAAAGTGCCGCGGCACGGCAATACGTCGTGCATTGCTGGAGAATCAAAACAATGGCTTCGGAGAATATGCTTTCTTGTTACACATCCAGTTATGAATATGATTCAAATAGTTCTGGAGAGGAAAGCATACATGTTTGCAATTGATTAAAGAATTTATTCCGTGCCATTTTGAGGCAACATTGGGGGGAAATGTATCACCCAAAAAGAGGCAGAAAATGGCGTCCAAGCTCCCTCTGAGGAATTAATCAGCCCGTTTCCACAGGCTGATAAATTCCTTCCATGGAGCTTGGTCGCCCTCTTCTGGCGGCTTTTTGGTGCAACACGAGGTTTTCAGACCAAACAAGTACAGCAAAATACATTGACGTGATGGAAGGACAGCTACAATGCGTCTATTTTTTGGTCAGGGTCGTTCCTTAAGTGACGTCACGTACGGACTCGTCACCAACTCAAAAACAAGACTTCCGGAATATTCAGCGCGAGTCTTAAAACGTAAAATATAGCTATATGCTGTGGAATCTTTGTCAAATACGCTCAGTAGAAGTCATTTGAAGCCATTTTACAAATTATGGACACAACTTGTCCGGAGACGTCGGTTGTCCTTTAAGGGAAATGCTGAGGCTAGAGAAGAGAAAAATAAGATGTATCTTTCTGTCACTTCATACACCCTTCTTTACTAACTTCCTTGTTTCCTTTCTTTAATACATCCTTATTTCATAATCATTTCTTTCATATCACCTTTTTCTTCATTCCTTCAGTCTTCCTTGCTTCTTTCTTTTTTTAATTCCTCCATTTCCTCTAACAGTCTTATTTCATTTCACTCACTCTCTTTTGAAAGTGTACACCTAAAAATAGCCCACCCAGCTTTTGAAGCTAGTATAAGAGTCAACCAAAATGTGACTGTGTTGTCTCGCTACTGGCTCGGTGTTATTGTACCCCTATTTTTTTCTGGGTTTTGCAGGGTATGAAAGGACACAAGTGCGAAGTGTGCTCACGTGAGTTCACGCTGTCGGCCAACCTAAAGAGACACATGCTGATCCACAACAGCGTGAGACCCTTCCAATGTCACGTGTGCTTCAAAAGCTTCATTCAGAAGCAGACGCTCAAGACTCACATGATCGTCCACCTGCCTGTCAAACCTTTCAAATGCAAGGCTAGTATCTGCTCAAAGCGGTAACATGTTTTCGTTCAGTAATCTACCTAATGAAGTAATATTTGTATTTTTTTGTGCTTTGGTTTCAGGTTTGTGGCAAGTCTTTCAACAGAATGTACAACCTGCTGGGCCACATGCATCTACACGCTGGAAGTAAACCCTTCAAGTGTCCCTACTGCACCAGCAAGTTCAATCTGAAGGGTAACCTAAGCAGGCACATGAAGGTCAAGCACGGCATGGATGTGTCACCTGAAGGACGAGGTGAGCAATACATCCGGAGTTAAACTGACTTGTCGATGAGGGCAATGAAGTGAGATGCGAATGCGAGCCGTCTTTCAGCAGTGACGCTCGCACCCAAAGCCAAGGCAGGTGCCTAGAAATTAACTCGTTTCTCAAACGCATTTCTTGGGGCGCACAAAGATGATCTACAAATGTCCGTAATGTCTACAACACAGGTGTCAAAGTCCAGGCCGGGGGCCCGAATCTGGCCCGCCACATCATTTTATTCGGCCCTCGAAAGCAAATCAAACGTGAAATTCCATGATGCTTGCTAAAGTCTGAACTAAAATTTCAAACTGTCTCATGTAAACCACATTAAAAGTTTTTTATTTTACTTCAAATTTGAAAACGAGTTATTCATTAATTTATCGGGTGCTCTATATGTAATTTGAGGAGGGGATTAAACATTCTCATTGCTTCCCCAAATGCATAACGCCCCTTGAGAGGAAACCCTAACAACAATGTGGCCCTCGGCAAAAAATGAGTTTGATACCATTGGTCACTGAAGCCTACTCTAAAAAAATTCTAAAATTTGCTCATTTGGAAAATTATTAGTGATGACAACAACGGTGTGGGCAGTAGAATTAGTCATATCCTTCAGCAATCCAATTTCATGAATTTAATTATGGTAGATTTTACTGGTACTCTTCAAGGACAACCGACGTCTCCGAACAAGTTGTGTCCATAATTTGTAAAATCACTTCAAATGACTTAAACTGAGCGTATTTTACAAAGATTCCACGGCATATCTTTGTATCTATATTTTACTTTTGAAGACTCGAGCTGAATAGTCAGGAAGTCATGTTTTCGAGTTGATGATGATGCCTGACGTGATGTCACGTCTGGAACACCCCTGACCGAGAAGGCGACACACAATGCATTTTGGGTACTTTGTTTGGTCTGAAAACTTCGTGTTGATCCGTGTTGATGGCGATATTAGAAGGAAAACACACACATACATAAACACATAAATAACGCAATGGTCGTTGTGTGTTGCACTGAGACTACTATTTGATACTAGTTGACACAAATTCCCAGCAGACAAATCAGCCCATTTCCAACGGAGCTTGGGCGCCATCTTGTGCATTTTCTGGGACGCTACATTGAAGTCATGACGGCTCGAATTGATACGGAAGGACTTCTTTAATCGATTGCAAACATGTATGCTTTGCTCTTCAGAACTATTTGAATCATAATCATAACTGGATTAGTAACAAGAAAGCATCTTCTCCGAATCCGAAGCCATTGTTTTGATTCTGGAGCTAGGCAAGACGTTTTGCCGTGACATCACGAACAAGGGGGCGGGACCTTCTGAAACTTGCCATTTCCGGGGTCATTTTGAAGTAGTTTTTGGGACATTTTAACTCATTTTTATTGGTGTTTTGCATTTGACTAAAAATATCAGCCTGCGTGTTTTGGATATTTTAGATGCTATAAAAGGTTTTTTCTGATATCAGTTAGGAAACAAAAAAATGGTGTCGGTTGTCCTTTAAAGCCAGCTCATCTGAAATAATGTGTCAGTAAAGTATATTATAATTCGCGCTCTCTGTAAAATCATGACTTTTTGAGGAAGCCCCATTTAAAACTAATAGAACAAGCACTGGAAAGAAACACCAAAATGAGACGCTTGACCTGGGCCACCTTAACCGTTTTGTGACGGAAATCATTCAATATGACTCTGCTTTTTGTTTTGACAGAGCAGTGAAACAAAAAAAAATTTGTTGGTTGTCCTTTAAGTGCAGATAACGTGTTTTTCCCCACAAAAAAAAAAACAAAACATAAACCTGGCGAGTAGTTACGTTGCCAATCATAGTGTGACTCTCTATTACACAGAAGTACTTCCTGAAATGGAGAACCAGGCAGATTATGAAGGCCAGAACTTCAGCTTCACATCAGGCGACAACATGGACAATAATGGCTCGCAAAACCTCACGAAGCTCACCACAGCCAACATGGATGACATGGAGGAGTACTACAACTTTGGCAAGGACACCGGCACCTACTCCACGCCCTGAGTGGACAAAAGGGTGCGCGCGTGCGTGTGGATGGAGTGTTGTGAGCGAGGTTTAATAATGACTTTTGACTTTGAGCTGCTCATTTTTGGGATGCCACCGACTCAAACTTTGTCTCTTGTGTGTGGATTTGTTACAAAAAAGAAATAATGAACAAACAAACAAAAAAAAAAAAATCCACATCCATCAGTAACATTCGATGTGATTCATGTCATGCACAAGCAACCCTTTATTGTCTGGACTGAAACGGTTATGTACTCACGGCATATAGTAGATGTTTAACACATAGTCAACACTTATTCTTAGGTGCGAATGCACTTAACATTGCGGTTTTTATGCGCACTTCTGTCGACGCATTTCCGCCTCAACCTACAGTAAGTACCGGTAATTGTCGGCACTGAGAGAATCCAATCGGGTAAATTTACCACACCTCAAAGATACCTGTACCTCTGGAAAGTACTAGTCATCGTCTTTTTTTCTGTCCTGGAACCTCTCCCGCTCCTTTGTAAATATTTTAGTTCATTTCCTACAAGGTGCCCCCTTTCAGTTCAACATATTTTTTTTGTTCGAGCTTCTCCTCATACTTTTGAGAGGTCCAGGAATCGCTGTGGTGTCGGGACTGAAATGAAGTACTTTCAGCACCTTGTTTTTCCTATTTTTCTCCACCAATCTTCAACCCAGAAAGTAAATATGCAGGTTAGAATGACATGATTAGTCTAACCTTTTATTGGTTTTGTTTTCTTAACTTTTGTTTCATAATAGAGCAAACATCACATGACGTTTTTCTTATTTGTTTCTGTTAGAAAGGAGGTGGTGTTCATTGACCTGGAGGAAATGAGATTGTAAAAAAAAAAGTTCCAGCAATATGATTTGCTGTACTGTAAATTTTGGTCAAACTGTGGTTTGGAGCCATTCTGGAAGGAGGTCTTTTTTTCAGTAGGCTTGTTATTTGTTTTGGTTTTAAACTTTTCAGTTCCGCCAGAAACATATTTCATTGAAATAGCTCCTTAAATGTGGATTGTGTACATGTTAAAAAAAATGTGTTGTTGGTTAAAAGTGAACCGAGGAAAGTCTAGCTGATACTGTACAGTATTGACGATTCTGTTGTGGGGAGATGGGCTCCCCCTGTCCTGCCATGCAGGTCAGTCAACGTTGATATGCACACAAAACCACAACAGCAGACTAGGTCAGTGTTTCCCAACCTTGATTGCACCAAGGCACGTCTTTTAACATATTTGTGATATCTCATGACACGCCGCTAATCAAAAATGTTGTAAAACACATGAATACTGAAATAACAATCTTGACTCAATTTTCGGACAAATTTACGTATCTAGATCTGATTTAGTAGTGGAAATTGTGTAAATGGGACGAATGGATACACCGTGTGTTGTACCTTCTGACATTTATCCAACTAATGTAAAAGCAGTTAATTTTTCTTCTTGTTACAAGACCTTGATACTTATTTGTAATTAATAAATAATTTTCTGACAACTTGCTGCAGCTTCGCCTGTTGATGTCACAAGGCACAAAAGTGTGCCACGGTACTGTGGTTGGGAATCACTGGACTAGTGAATGAAGAATTGCAAACATCATGGGAACTGACTATGGATTATTTAATTAAAAAACACCAAAAAAACTAGTTGAAATGACTTTTCTTTATCTCCTATATTTTAGTCTTTATTTTTGGAGTTGTATTAGTAAAGACTATACAGCCCTTGATAAATTAAGATCCACTCTTCATACGTACTCACAGGTGCAAGTCAAGTTAATTTAAAAAGACACTTAAAAATGAGTGGAAATGTGATATTCTGATCAATCGGCACCTACTGTGATCATGGAAAGTAGTATCAGCTTCGTCGATCAATGCCATTCAGTGCCGGTCTGTAAAGCCCGTATTTTGCAGTCTGCAGCCAAGTAGAGATCAGCCTGTGTGCTGTACCACATCCTTTGCTGAACACGACATGCTACAGAACAAGCCAATAAGTGATTCACAATATGTTTGTGCATTTTCTCTACTGTCAATTCGAAATAATGTCTGGGTTTGTTAAATAAAGGGATTGGATATAATGCTTTTTTAAATTTGATTCTTCTGTTGAAGGTCACATCTTTATAAGAATAAAGTGAATTGACAACATAACAAATGTAGTTTGTAACGTCAGAATACCAGTGTCAAATATAATACAAGTAAATGGTGAAAATAAAACATTCAATTAGTCAAATAACATTGTAATCATACAAAAGAAATATACGATTTGTAAAGTTAGATTACAACCAATGTGAGACAAATAACTGCGTTTTATGCAAACATGTAATTGTATAACAGTATTGCTGACTTATAAATTGCATGTTTCAAGTTATAGAAGTCATAAAATCAATTTCATCAGTCTATTCACCTCTTGCACCAAGGGTAGTGTAATATTAATGACTGAATTTAAATTGTGGTGAATTAGATTTTTGAGAGGCAACTAAATGGATTTCACATGCAGGAGGGGGACATATTTTAAAAATTGGGTAAGATGCACTTTTGGCAATGCCAAGGTTCCTAGTTCAAGGCTGTCATGGCCAAACTGAGAGCACCCACAGAACACACGAGTGAAGCATTTGTCATTTATTTATACACTAAAATCCAACTTTGGGTACGTTGCTAGCTCTCTGCTAACGTTTCAAAGTGCCTTCAAAATAAGACAAATCACAAATAAAAAAATGCATGAAGAATACGACTCACCATCGCCGCATACAGGTATTGGGCAGGGTGGGTTTTATGCGTGGGAATCTCCCGTGAGATCAATCCGTATGATTCCTGATACTGTTTATTTGCGACAGACATGTCAATGTCTGGAACCTTTTTTCTTGAAAGTCGTCGGCTGCTCTTCTATCTCTTGCCTGGGTTTATTCAAACCCATTAGTAAAGACGTTTGGTTTTCATCGATTGTGCTAACTAGCTCCTTGGTTTAATTTTAGCGGTTACTTACCACGTGACCTTAAAATGCTCCTTTGCGTCAAAAGACACATATTGTAGATGGATGTAGCAGAGAATCCGGTAATTTCCCGATTTTCCAAAATAAAATATAAACAGATTCCGAAATGAAGAAAACGGAAGTAGTGTGTGTATAATCACCGTTGTACTTTGCACTTTCAAAAACAACCAGTTTCAGCATTCAATTACGTAGTGCCTAAAATAATGCATCGTATGCCCTGACTACCTGGATGACTTTTCGCGGCAACAATTTATTTTTTGGGGTCAATCTGTCCATCGTCCATTCTCATCACTTTTTTGGCTACCCCAACTCCACATGAGATGCAGAAAAGCAATGCATCCTGCAGCAAATAAAATGCTGACTACGGAATACTTATGAGAACCTTTTAGCCAGTCTACGTTGACTAATATGGAGATAATTGTTCATTTGTAATACAGTAAAGTCTCGTTATATCGATATTCAAGGGAGTCCGAAAAAATATCGATATAACCGGGACTATCGATATATCCGACCTTGTTTGCATGTAATTTTCTCCGTGCGTGCTTAGAAATAGTATCGATATAACCGGGACTATCGATATATCCGATATCGATATAACGAGACTTTACTGTATTTCTATTTAAAGGACAACCGACTTCACTTTTTTGTTTCCTGACATTAGAAAAACGTTTTATAGCATCTAAAATACCCAAAACACCCAGTATATTTTTATTCGAATGCAAAACACCAATAAAAATGACTTAAAATGTCCAAAATCTGCAAAAAAAATGAGCTGCGAATTGGGCATTTTCAGAAAGTCCCGCCCCCAGTTCGTGACGTCACGCCAATACGTCTTGCATTGCTGGAGAATCAAAACAATGGCTTCAGATTCGGAGAACATGCTTTCTTTTTACACAACCAGTTATGAATATGATTCAAATAGTTCTGAAGAGGAAAGCATACATGTTTGCAATCGATTAAAGAATTTATTCCGTGCCATTTTGAGGCAACATTGGGGGGAAATGGATCACAAAAAAAGAGGCAGAAAATGGCGACCGAGCTCCTGTGATGAATTAATCAGCCCGTTTCCACAGGCTGATAAATTCATTATATGGAGGTTGGTCACCCTCTTCTGGCTCTTTTTGGTGCAACATGACGTTTTAGGACCAAACAAGCACAGCAAAATGCATTGACGTGATGGAAGGACTGCTACAATGTGTCCTTTTTTTTCGGTCAGGGGCGTTCCTTCAGTGACGTCACGTACGGACTCGTCACCAACACAAAAACAAGACTTCCGGAATATTCAGTGCGAGTCTTAAAGCGTAAAATATAGCTATGTGTGGTGATATGTTTGTAATATACGCTCAGTAGAAGTCATTTGAAGCCATTTTATAAATTATGGACACAACTTGGCCGGAGACGTCGGTTGTCCTTTAAGAGATTCCCTTGTGTAACAATAATTAAGAATAGCTTTTTCGAAGAGGCAGGAAACCAAGATTGACAATATGGAAATAAAGGAAAAGGTACCAACATACAATAAAATAAAACATCTAGAAACTGATGAAAACAACGCAGACATGTTTATTTTAAATTTTGTAACAAACTTTCCCATATAAATTAGGACGAACAACGAACAGTTATTGGTTTCTACTAGAGTCTCTTTTTCAGAACTGAATTGGCCATCTGGCAGAGAGACCAAATGCCTGGAGGGCTGGTATCTTGTGGACCCAATTTCAAAATTTTCTTCCATTTTCTCCACAATTGATTATGATACAGGTAGCAAAGTAAACTGCTCGACATCATGGCTGAGATATGTCATTGCCGGTGATGGTTAGGAGTCACGTCTGAATCCACATTTTCTGCTTCACACAGTCAATGTCAACTAAATCCATTATTTTGATATTATAGCTGCCAAAGAATGTGGATGAGAGCTTATCATACCGTTCACAATCATGAAATGAAACGCACACCTACTCAGAATCTTGCTCATCGTACAAGCAGGAACGCATATCTAGACCCTTACTCAACAAATTAATTATACATGGAGAAACAAACCTAAAAGCGGTGTTTGTAATTGCAATTTTTTTTGTCACAGTATCTTTTACAGTTCAAATTAATGGGTTATGACTGCATAATGTCATGATGTGATATACTGTACTAAACATTCAGTTGGTTCATTCCAAATTGTCATAATAGGTACACTGTCATTAAATTATATTTGCCCCTTCCTGGTTTCTGAGTTCATTGCATATTTATCACATACAAAGGTTTCCATTCAGCAGACAATTTTTAGGGTTTTGCCTGTAAAATTCCACTCAGCTGTCCCGAAACTGTCATCAACCGACGTCTACAGGCACAAGTCGAGCCCATAATTTGTAAAATGGCTTCAAATGACTTCTACTGAGCATATTTTAAAAAGATTCCACCGCAAATAGCTATATTTTACGTTTTTAGACTCACGCTGAATATTCAGGAACTTTTGTTTTTGAGTTGGTGACGACTCCGTACGTGACGTCACTAAAGGACCGTAAAAAAGACACATTCTAGCGGTCCTTCCATCACGTCAATGTATTTTGCTGTACTTGTGTTGTCTGGGGACCTCGTGTTGTACCCAAAAGCCGCCAGAAGGCCAGAAGAGGGCGTCCAAGCGCCATATAAGGAATTTATTAGCCTGTGGAAACGGAGGTGGCCACAGGAGGTCGGCATTTTGTGCCTCTGTTTTTGGGTGAGAGAAATTCCCCCAATGTTGCCTCAAAATGGCACAAATACATTCTTTAATCGATTGCAAACATGCATGCTTTCCTCTTCAGAACTATTTGAATCATATTCATAACTGGAGGTGTAACAAGAAAGCATATTCTCCAAATCTGAAGCAATTGTTTTGATTCACAAGCAATGCAAGACGTCTTGGCGTGACGTCACGAACTGGGGGCGGGAATTTCTGAAAATGCCCAATTCACAGCTCAATTTTTTGCAGATTTTGGACACTTTAAGTCAATTTCATTGGTGTTTTGCATTTGACTAAAAATATCATACTACATGTTTTGGGTA
Organism: Hippocampus bargibanti; assembly: GCF_051943395.1. Classification (NCBI taxonomy): domain Eukaryota; kingdom Metazoa; phylum Chordata; class Actinopteri; order Syngnathiformes; family Syngnathidae; genus Hippocampus; species Hippocampus bargibanti. The sequence continues at coordinate 26,813,256 of NC_142736.1, read as the reverse complement.
TTTTAGATGCTATAAAACGTTTTTCTGGTGTCAGTTAAAAAGCAAAAAAACTGATGTCGGTTGTCCTCTAAATTGGCATTTAAAAACTGCATGTTATATATTCTTGGCATGTCTGTGTGATATAAACAGTTTCGATGAACTGAAATCTTTTATTGTGATAAATATGCAAGGTACACAGAAATCAAGAAAGGGGATAATAAATATGTTTTTGCGGCACTGCGAAGGACTAATAAATCATCTAGCTGCAAACATTTAATTTTAAGCACGTCGGAATGTTATCTCTTTCTGGCAAGAACAATTTTTGGCAAAACATTGAGGAAAGAAAAACTGAACTCATTTGGCAAGGAAAGAAAAGTGTACTAAGTTGGGACGGCTACCGGACCTTTTTTATCAGTGAAAAAGCTCTTGAGCAAAACGACTTGACCGACAGCGATGACAAACAGCAGAACCGTTTCGCTGACGGACCAGAGAGTGACGCTGCTGTGGATTTGGTCCGCCCTGAGGCGGTCGTGCGCTTCCCTGAGCCGGTACCAGGTCTGCGACTCAGATACCACCTTCAGGATTTCGTGGATGGACACGCATGTTGATTCCAACTGTGAAGACAAAAATATTGTAAATAATAGTAAGAATAATAAACATTAACATTGTTGTGATTGTTATTGATTTTAACAATACGATGTTTAAGAAATATTTTGTTTTAACACAATTGAATTGTCGAGAATTATTGAAAAGGTTTTTTTCAGCCGTCATCTGTACTTCTTTGAAGGTGTTGAACGTTTCGCTTCTTATCCAAGAAACTTCGTCAGCAAACTAGAGTCTTACTGGTAATTTAGGCTCTATATATATATATATATATATATCCCTACTGTCCAGACATGGAGGTGCCGGACTCTGCTATGATAGGTCCCTGCTCTCAGGTTGGGGGGAGCAGAGGACTACTCCCAGCCGCTCCACTAATTGTTCCTATTGTTCTGACTAACGACTGATTGCCCCACTTCCACCGGTATCACCTCATCAGTATTCCTAATCCTATTTTGCCTAAGTAGGCTGTTGTACGAACGATTCAAATTGAACCTCACCCCACCATATCGGTTTAAAGAAGGATTTAGCTGTTTTATGAAAATCACTTCTTTTACTCCCCTTTCAAACCATCTATGTTCTTTCAAGTCAAAGTCAAAGTCAGCTTTATTGTCAAATATGCTAATATGTATGACATACAGCACAGATGAAATTACTGTCCTCTCGGACCCAGCATGCAAGGCACTTATGACTTCAACAAACATAATAAACATGAAAACGGCAATTTGCTGGGAGAGGGGAGCCGCTGCGTGTTCACGCGCCGCCATCTTGGGAAAAAAACAATAATAACAAATATGACAACACAAAGACACAGAGTCATTCATTCTTCAGGACTTGCTGTACCGTCTTTGTGAGACATGAAGCAGTTCTAGTTGAAAGAGGAGAGGATCAAAGCATCCATGTCAGCAGTGGATCAGGGACATCATGGTGGAATTTGTACATCTACTACAAGCTAAATGTTGAAAGCAAACATGAAGCTGAAACACATTGTCTCACATCTCCTGTCCCACATAAATCCGCTTCAATTCCAACTGCCCATTACAGGCGCAAAAAAAGCCACAATGGCCCCAGAGCTGTCCAGCGATGACAGTCAAATGGCTCCGACATTCCTCCCATTCAAAAACAGTACTGGCATATTCATGCTGCCTAAAGGCGCAACCGCTCAGCAGTCTCCTCCTTGATGATTGTCGTGGCCAAAAATGCTGAAAAACAATATGTATCCGTTCCACGTGACGCACAACATAAAGTGACCAAAGAAAACACAATAAGAAGACAAAACCAAAAAAAAAAACCAGCAAAAAAAGCAAGGCTCGTGAGAGCACTTGCTGATTGCTGCCTACTCAGGCGCCATCTTGGAAAAAAAAAAGATTCTAACCTCATTGTCGTCAAATGAGTGGTTGCTAGCTTTTAGGTGCATATGTACTGCCGATCTATCATAGCAGAGTCCGGCACCGCCATGTCTGGACAGTAGGGATATATATATAGAGCCTAAACTACCAGTAAGACTCTAGTTTGCTGACGACGTTTGTTGGATAAGAAGCGAAACGTCCGACACCTTCAAAGAAGTACAGATGACGGCTGAAGAAACCTTTTCATCGATGGACCACTGCTGTACGACTGAGACCTTACACAGACGTATTGTCAAGAATTGTTAATCTGTATCGTTATCAGTGCTTCTATTACAGTCCAGTCCATAAATAAGTATTGGAATAGCTAAATCCTGATGTTTGTTGTGTATTTTCGACACTTGGGTATCCGATTGAGGAAAATGGATCAAATAACTCACTACAGTGCAATTTTTGTTTGAAGCCACCCAGTTTTCAAGTGAGAAGAGGTATTGGAACATACTTTTGCATTGTTCGTTTTAAACGCTTTTCCAGGCCTTTCTTGCAGCCTCGTTCAGCTCATTTGTTTCTGGGGGTTTAGCCCTTTAGTATCTCCTTTAGGAGACTGCCTACCTGAGTTAAAGCTGTGTCTTTGATCATGCTGGGAAGGAGAATATTCTCGTCACCGTGCCGGAAATCCAGATAGATGTATTTGTGTGAAAAGGTGGAAAATTCATTGCTGAAGCAGGCCCTATAGACACCCTTCATGGTGGTGGTGTGTGAGAAGCTGCCATACTGCTTCTTTTCATCCTTGTACAAGATGTTATTGTTAGAATCCGCCACATAACAGTCCACGTCGTAGTTGCCTCCTGATATCACCTTTTCAAAAGAAGAAAACAGAAGCGATTATGAGTGACCATTGCATAACGTTAAAGTTAGCAAAAAGTTAGCAAAAAAAGGCTTTGATGCTGGCATGTGCTATTTACTTAGGAACTGGTTTTCATTTGTTTGTTTAAAATGTCATCCAAATGTTTCCAGTCTTTATGAATGTGTCAGGTATGTGGTTCTTAACCTGGGTGTGATCAAATCCAAGCTGTGAATCAATTTTCGAGGTCTGACGGAATGTCTGCCATGGAGGTTAAAGGACAACCGACGTCACTTATTTGTTTCCCAATTGACGTCAGAAAAACGTTTTATAGCATCTAAAATACCCAAAACACGCAGTATGATATTTTTATTCAAATGCAAAACACCAATAAAAATGACTCAGTGTCCAAAATCTGCAAAAAAATTGAGCTGTGAATTGGGCATTTTCAGAAAGTCCCGCCCCCAGTTCGTGACGTCACGCCGAGACGTCTTGCATTGCTGGAGAATCAAAACAATGGCTTCAGATTCGGAGAATATGCTTTCTTGTTACACATCCAGTTATGAATATGATTCAAATAGTTCTGAAGAGAAAAGCATACATGTTTGTAATCTATTAAAGAATTTATTCAGTGTCATTTTGAGGCATCTGGACTGCAATGTAGCGTCCAGAAAAGAGGCAGAAAATGGCGACCTCTTGTAGACATGACAGTGTATTGCATTTCCACAGGCTGATACATTCCTTATATGAAGCTTGGACGCCCTCTTCTGGCGCAACACGAGGTTTTTAGACCAAACAAGCATTGACGTGATGGAAGGACTGCTACAATGTGTCCTTTTTTTCGGTCAGGGGCGTTCCTTCAGTGACGTCACGTACGGACTCGTCACCAACTTAAAAACAAGACTTCCGGAATATTCAGCGCGAGTCTTAAAACGTAAAATATAGCTATGTGCGGTGGAATATTTGTAAAATACGCTCAGTAGAAGTCATTTGAAGCCATTTTACAAATTATGGACACAACTTATACTGCATATTAGCATACTTGACAATAAAGCTGACTTTGAACTTGTCCAGAGACGTCGGTTGTCCTTTAAGGCACACCCGACTCAAACCGTCATCTCCAGTCGTTATGACACGCCATCTTCGCCATCACCTCAGTTGAAAAAATTATACCCTTGTCTTCTTAGTGAATATTTTTTCTGTTTTTTTTTTAATGAACATGTTTCTTGTGTCTTGAATGTGCAAAACCAAAAAAAGATTTTTTTTTTTAAAGGAAGGGTTTGGTGAATGTGAACTTTCATTCCTTTCATCACTTTGCTGCTGTTTCTCCACTGTGAGACTAATAAAGGCATATCCAATCCAATCCAATATGAACTGTAGGGTACTGTACCTCTAACAAGGTTAAGAACCACTGGGTTATGTTAATGATTTGACTCTGGCACAGCATGTACGAAAAGCAATACATGCTTAGTTATAACAGGATATATTTACAAATCCAAATATACACGGTTATGGTGACTTTACTACAGTTGTAGCTTTTTTTTTACGGCATTGCATGGTTTGTTCCCCAGCACAAGGAGGGAAGCTCAGGTACCACCCTTTTGTTTATATTTTTTTCATACAAATATTAAATGTTATTTATGACTTCTTAACGTCTTTCAATTTACATCCACATTCATTGAGTATGTCGCTCTGTCGTACACCAAAAACACCATGTATTGATTTTTATCGGGTAAATTAAACCAACCTGACAGCTGTCCAGATAACAATCTCACAAAACTCTACAAGTTTGGTCAAGTTTTTTTAAATATTATATTTTATATTAACGCTTAACATAGATCCATGCAGATACAGTGATGAGTACATAAAATACAGTATGACAAAAATGGAGATGAAAGGCAGCTTCAGAACGGTAAACAGTTCGTGATTGAGATCCAATACTTACTTGGTAATCTATGTCAAACTTGTCACCATTCTCCATCTCTTCGTAGAAGCATAGTTGTTCATTATCGGGGAGCTCAAACGTGAACTCCGTTGCGAACACCAGGAAAACGTGGAGAAGCAGACAGACCAGCGCTACCAGCTGCGGCATTGTTACAGTAACACTCAGCCACGAATTTAGCGATCATTCAGAGCAACCGCGTGTCTGTTTACTGTGACGTGGCAGAGCTGTTCGACTCTTCCGGGTTACAATTTACAACCTTTGACAAGTATTTCCCTTCAGCAAAATAATATTTCCACATAAAATATGCATTTCAATAATAAAAATCGTGAATAATAACATTAAAAGTTACATTTAAGCAGGAAAAGGAAATAAAGCCAAATAAATACAAGGAAATATTTTTGTCCTGCGTGTCCTATTTCAGCTTCAATCGACTGCTCCTAACATGCAAAAATGAAATAAACAAAAAAACCTACTAAAAACCTACTAAAAACTTCCAACGATAACGTGTTAAAAACAAAAGCCTCTCGCCGAAACAGATGTTTACAACGTCATTTCCGCTTCGTGTGTCAATATGTATTAATGACACATCACGTCAAATTACAGCTCCTACAGATATATCGTGTTTTGTGTCCCAAGTAGTGATTTGATGTGTGTGCGTTTCAGGAGTGTGGCTAACGAAAGTCTCTTCAACCGTAAATGAGTTACAATACTTATTCTATCGTTTAATTGCAAGTTCGTTTAAAAACAAACAAAATGCAACACTACGTCGAAGCAGCGAGAGATTTTGTTGAGGCGCACGCCATTGGTATCACCGTTGCAGTTGTTACAGGTAAAACAAGTGTTTTTGTTGCTTAATATCGTGTAGTAATTCGTTCCCATGGTTACCGGGGAGCAAAACGGATTTAAGAGTGGACCTGTTCTCTCGCTTTAGAAGCAGCAAACGCAAGATAAAGACCAAAACCAACTTATAAAATAATAAAATATTCTATACAATACGCATGGGCTTGCTTTAAAGATCCCAGGAGCACATTTTTGGACATCACAGCACATCATAGCAATCTCCAAATACAATGTAGAGCTTTGAGAAACATCGTGGACACTGCAAATCTCCACACAGTCTGCATTTTTATTTGTGCTCTTATGGGTAAATAACACTTTTTCAATAATAATGACACAACACCGCTTTCAACAATTTCTGTTAACCCAGATGTAAAGTCGCTGTTTTTAAAAGCGGTGACATCAGAAGAGTAATGGATCTGATCTTCCATCTGTTGTTGTGACATCATTTGCACATCATTGCTTTATACAGTGAGACCTCAACTTACGAACTTAATTGGTTCCCACGAAGTGTGTGTAAGGTGAAAAGTTCATCTGCCAAACATTTATTTCCCATAAGAAACCATTAAAAATGAGAATAATCCGTTCCCAGGTCCCCATAAAAGATAATTTTCTACTAAATAAGTCTTAAAACTACACACAACATACCTTATTCTATGTATAATAAATGTGCTATTGTATTGTAATGAAAGAAATACACTGCATTGTATCATAAAGTCACTTTATTTCGATTTGTGATGGTCATTTATGGCTTGATGGAATGGCGTTGGAGGTCGAAGGTCAAACGGAATTGCTGTTTGGAAAGAGAGGCACATTACATGAGGACTGTAATTAAAGAAATAAACTGCTGTAAAATAAAGTTGTATTTACCTTTTTGATGGTCGTTGATGGCTTATGGAAGGGGAGTCACCTTCTATAAGGACTGTTGGTAACTTAACCTCTGGTGCTGTTCGGTCGTGTGCTTCCGCCGAAGATCACTCGGCCAGCTGTGGTGCGTGTGTATTATGGAAATAGTGCTTATTATAAGGTTTAATTTTCAGAAATTTGACGTTTGTAAAACGAAAAGTGTGTAAGATAAGGTGTTTGTAAGTTGAGGTCTCACTGTGTATTCTTCTAGCTAGTCTCACCTTTGATTATTGTCGATAAAAATACAATAAAATGTCCAAATGCTTACAAACATTGCTGTACCATTTAAGCGCGTGTTTTACCTCTTCCAGGGACAGGCCTGCTGGCCTTGCGCAGGTGGATGGCGGGAGGAGTGTGTAGGAGCAAGGCCAGGCTGGATGGTAAAACAGTGCTGATTACAGGTGCCAACACAGGCATCGGAAAGGAGACAGCCCTGGATCTGGCACGACGGGGTGAGTGTTTACCATCTGTTGATTGTTCTTAACAATTACGTGTTTTCTTTTTATTTCACCCCTCTTTTTCTTTAAGGGGCCAGAGTAATCCTCGCCTGCCGGGACTTGACCAAAGCCCAAATAGCGGCCAACTATATCCGCCGGCAGAGTGGCAACAGCAACGTGGTGGTGAAAAGGCTGGATCTGGCCTCCTTGCAGTCAGTCAAGGACTTAGCCAATGATGTTCTAATCAACGAGGACCGCTTGGACATCCTCATTAACAATGCAGGTGTGACTTTCTTACTCTGAGGTTGAAATATTCAAACTAGAGTCACGACAATGAAGTGACCAACTGAAGTTTAAGTTAAATGTGCTGTATGTACAACATACAGCACAAATTAAACATATTGCCTTTCAAAATGACAAAATATTGACACTGAATACATCTAAATTATGACGGTGTGCTAACCTTTGGCCACTAGGCTAACACTAGCAATAATAATGACAGCATCAAAGCCTTGAAGATATAGTTGTTGTTTCTGGAAATCATGGCAACTGAGCTGCAGTCAAATGAAGCAATCAAAGCATCTATTATCTGAGTTAACTCATTCACTGCCAGATGTGTGCAAAAATATGTCCACTACAGTGCCAGGGTTTTTGTCATTGTCACTTGAATTCCAGGACCCACAAAATATAGAATTTTAGGACTACATAAACATTCAATGCAGTGTAAAAAAACCTTAGACTCTCTTCTGTCATTAGAAAAAAAAAGTTAATTCCTAAATTATATCCAGGAATGAAAAAACAGAACTCGAACAAATTGGGGAATGGCACATTTTCAATTCCCAAATAAATTTGTGAATGGCAGTGAATGAGTTAAGGATCACATCCTTTTTTGAAATGCTGAACTTCAATTTGTTTATGCGCCACTAAATTAACCATAACCCAGAAGAAAGTGTGGTACAATTAGAAAGCTTTTATTGCCACTCAATGGTGCATATGGTGCAAAATTGAGGTTATGAAAACATAAAAGGCAAGTATGTCTGTGGAGTCTCAGTCGTTCGTACAGGAGTGGTCCATTAATGAAATGGTTTCTTCAGTCGTCATCTGTACTTCTTTGAAGGTGTCGGACGTTTCACTCCTCATCCAAAGAGCTTCGTCAGAGAACGAAAGTTGTGCTGGTAACTCTATATCCCTAATGTACAGAGATTGCAGTGCCAGACCTCTGCTCAGATAGGTCCCTGCTCTAAGGTTTGAGGGGTATCGTGTTGATGAGGTGATAGCAGATCTAATGGGGCAATCAGAGCCAGGCTTAATATATATATATAGTGAGATTCTTGAATGCCCTTGTTTAATACAACAGTACTTTTCAAGTTTCCTGTTTATATGCCAGGTCTCATGATGTGTCCAAAGTGGAAGACTGATGATGGCTATGAAATGCAGTTCGGCGTCAACCACCTGGGACATTTTCTGCTCACCAACCTTCTCGTTGACCTTCTGAAAAAGTCTGCGCCGAGTCGGATTGTCATTGTCTCCAGCTTGGCGCATGAGAAGGGTACTTTTATTTATTTTTAGATCTAACAATTTTCGTCGAACTGGTCCACCCCCAAAATTGTTGTTCTACCGAACAAAAGAACCAGTTGAGTTAAAAGGAGGATCTTTTCTCGTTTTTCAAATGATCCCACCCAAATGCTTTTAGTCAACAATGAATGTGAAGGAAGTGGACTAACTGTACCACTATTTTAGGAGGAGAATGCGAAGTTCTGCACTGCATACATCACTCCCAAGTTTCCTGGACTTTTTGAAAGTACAACCATTCCTAAAAGTATCATTTGGCCTTCATATATTAACTCATTCACTGCCAGACATGTGCAAAATGTGTCCACTCCAGTGTTGTTTTTTTGTCATTGTCACTTAAATTACCTGACCCACAGAATATTGAGTTTTAGGACTACATAAACATGCAGTACAGCGTTCCAAACCGTAGACCCTCTTCTTTCATGAGAAAAAAAGTTAATTCCTAAATTATATGATTCTGGAGTGTTATGAGCTTGAAATTGGGGTGGCTGAGACAGTCTCGTGTTTACTTTGCCATTTAGTGTGTGTTTGCATTTGGCTGGGGGAAGTGTGCTGCTAGCGCAAGAGAGAGAGAGAGAAAGAGACAGACAGAGCGAGTGAAAGAGAGAAAGCTGTCCAGTAGGTCGCTGGAGGCTAATGGTAGCTACACGGTCACAGCTGCATAAAGACAATACTCAAGAATGTGAATGACTGTCATGTATCCGGTTTTATAATTAAACATTTAAGTCAGTGGTGTCAAACTCATATTTGTCGCGGGCCACATCGTAGTTACGGTTTCCCTTGGAGGGCCGTTATGAATTTTGGGAAACCATGTAAATGTTTCATCTCCACGTATTATATACATAGCACACAACAAAATAATGAATAACTAGTTTGCAAATTTTAAGTAAATGTTTTTTACATGGGACAATTTGAATTTTTGGGTCGGACTTCAACAAGCATCATCGAATTTCACAAGTTAGATTTGCTTTTCGCGGGCTGAATAAAATGATGTGGCAGGCCGGATGTGTCAAAGCCTTGACTTTGACACCTGTGATTTAAGTAAATGTCAGTCAGCTTTATTGTCAGATATGCTAATATACATGACATCAAGCACAGATGAAATTACTGTCCTCTCTGACCCAGCATGCAAGGCACTTATAATGACTTTAACAAACATAATAAACACGAAAACAGCAATTTTACAGGAGAGAGGAGCCGCTGCGTGTTCACGCGCCGTGTGTACTGATATAGTCCTTGTCTCAAATATATGAAGTATAAATACTGTTGACATATTTTAATCATACTGGTACAGTGATACCTTGGCCTACAAACTTAATTGGTTCCCAGACAGAGTGTGTCAGGCGAAAAGTGTGTATCCCAAAAATTAATTTCCCATTGAAAACCATTAAAATGAGAATAATTCTTTCGCAGGTCACCCATAAAACATAATTTTCTATTTTATGTATAATAAATGTGCTATGGTATTATAATTAAAGAAATAAACTACTTTATAATAATGTGGTTTTATTTACCTTTGTAATGGTCGTTGATGGCTTGGAGTGGCCGGTTTCCTCAGCATTAAACACTTGATGAGGAACGTAACCTTTCACCATCTTGAGGAATGATCCCTTGTAGGTGCTTTCTCTGTGATATGTGTATCTAGTTTCTCATCAATTGTGTTCTGTTTATCTGGGTTGATAGCTCTTTGCATCAAGTGTACACATGGCTTGTGCGGGTTGTTTGTGAAGGCTGATTGATGGGATATTTTAACCTTGCAGTCTACACTCTGCATTTGAACTATCGAAGTTGAAACTCTCTCACTGTCATCTGCCTGTCTCTTTAATGTTTAACCCGCCTCTCCTCACTGCTGCGTTCTTGACCAATCACGTGGCTTTATCTGAAGACTGGGGGAGGGGAATAGAAGACAAAAACAGTCGGCTGCCATTTTGTTGTTAGAGGAACGGCTCGTTCACGAATGACACATCACTCATTGGGACAGCTTTGTCTATGAAAAAAGTTCATAGACAAGGTAAAGTTCGCATGCCAAGGTAAAATTGTCATGAATTTAACATTCGTAAACCGAAACGTTCGTAAGCCAAGGGGTTCGTAAACCGAGGTATCACTGTATTTACAAACGATTGTACACTAGGATCAGAGCTTTGTCATCAAATGGTGGGTATCGTTTTTGCTTTTTTGAATGTTGCTGTGCCGATTACAATTTTGTGTTTTGGAGCCTTTTACTGAGTGAGTTGTTTGTTCTGTAGCCACAAAGGGACATGTCTTCTTGTGCTGGTCCCAAGCCCGGATAAATACAGAGGGTTGTGTCAGGAAGCGCATCCAACGTAAAAGCACAAAGTACACAAAGTTGGTGGGGGCGAGGGTTGGCGTGGTGGGCCAAACCCTACTTCGCGGATTTTTGTCGATGGCATCCTGGTCCCCATTAACTGCGAACAATGAAGGATGACTGTAATGTACTCTAAGAGTCTCTTCTTTCAGGCCGCATCCACTTTGAAGACATCAACTTGGATGTGGACTACCACCCGGTTGAGAGTTACCGCCAAAGCAAACTGGCCAATGTGCTCTTCAGCCGGGAACTGGCCATCAGGTTGAAAGGTGCGCTTAAATAAACATCCCCATTGAACCATTTTCTCACTAGGTGTTTTTTTTATCTTGCTCTTAACAAAGACTTGATTTCCATCATCAGGCACCGGTGTGAACACCTACTGCCTCCATCCTGGCGTCGTCCGTACCGAGCTGGGCCGTCACACATTTCCGACGTCCCTCTGGAAGAATCCGCTCCTTTGTCCTTTTCTCATGATGATAAAAAGTCCTCGGGAAGGAGCTCAGACCTCCATCTTCTGTGCCGTGGATGAGAATCTGGCCAATGTCACTGGCCTCTACTACAGGCAAGTGAAAAAAAGAAAACATGGACACAATTGTCCGGAGATGTCTCCGGACAAGTTGTGTCCATAATTTGTAAAATGGCTTCAAATGACTTCTACTGAGCGTATTTTACAAAGATTCAAGAAGTCTTGTTTTTGACTTGGTGACGATTCCTGACGTGACATCACGCCAGGAACGGCCCTGACTGAGAAAGCGACACAATGCATTTTGGGTACTTTGTTTGGTCTGAAAACTTAGTGTTGATCCGTGATGATGGCGAAATTAGAAGAAAAATACATAAATAATGCGATGGTGAATCGTTGTGTGTTGCACCAAGACTACAGTAAAGTCTCGTTATATCGATATCGGTTATATCGATAGTACCGCTTATTACGATACTATTTTCATTTCCCTTGCACATTTCTAGTCTTTTTATGTATAATTAGTACCGTTTAGTACGATACCCGGTTATTACGATAATCCGGTTATTACGGTGCTCCTTTTCATCCCCCGCCGGCCATTTTTGTTGTTTATATCGATATATCCGTCGCGCCATTGGTCAACTTGGTCACGTGTCTTGTTACGTGAGCCGCCATCGGTCGCGCCATTGGTCGACTTGGTCACATGAGCCGCCATCGGTCGCGCTATTGGTCGACTTGGCCGTGTGACTTTGTCACGTGACACGCCATCGGTCGCGCCATTGGTCAACTTGGTCACGTGTCTTGGTTACGTGTCACGCCATCAGTCGCGCCATTGGTCGACTTGGTCAGGTGACTTTGTTACGTGCCCAGCACCCGTGTAGCAGAGCCATTTTCATTTTCAGACTCTAGCTCATGTGTAGCAGACGAGATTGAAGTGTTTGTGTTAAAAGGTAAAAATGGGAAGCAGAAGAAGATTGATGACTTTTTTAAATTGTATACATAATACAGTAAGATGTAAGCGTTGCAGTTTCCCTGTTGTGTTATGTACATGCCCACTGTACTGTATATGAATGCAATCGTTTTTTGCAACAATGTTTCTTGTTTTGTCTGCTGAAGCGCGATGATTTTGAAAATTATTAACATTCCATACTGTGTATTAAAGGACAGTCGATGTCACTTTTTATTCAAATGCAAATAAAAATGACTTCACGCCAAGACGTCTTGCATTGCTTGTGAATCCAAACAATGGCTTCAGATTCGGATAATATGCTTTCTTGTTACACATCCAGTTATGAATATGTTTCAAATACACTATCGTTCTGAAGATTAAAGCATACATGTTTACAATCATTAAAGAATTATATGTGCCATTTTGAGGCAACATTGGGGGAACATCTCCCAAAAAAAAGGGAGCTAATGGCCAGCTCCGTTTCTTATATGGCGCTTGGCTGCCCTCTTTTGGCGGCTTTTGTTTAATGCAGTTAGGCGCAGGATCGGATATATCGATAGTCCCGGTTATATCGATATTTTTTCGGACTCCCTTGAATATCGATATAACGAGACTTTACTGTATTTGACACGAGTTGACACAAATTCCCAGCAGACAAATCAGCCCATTTCCAATGGAGCTTGTGCATTTTCTGGGACGCTACATTGGAGTCCTGACAGCTCGAATTGAGACGGAAGAATCATATTCATAATGGAACAAGAACAAGAAGCCATTGTTTTGATTCCAGAGCAAGGCAAGACGTCCTGGCGTGACGTCACGAACAAGGGGTGCGACCTTCTGAAACTCGCCATCTCCAAGGTCATTTTGAAGTAGTTTTGGGACACTAATTCATTTTTATTGGTGTTTTGCATTTGACTAAAAGTATCAGCGTGCGTGTTTTAGGTATTTTAGATGCTATAAAACGTTATTTCTGATGTCAGTTAGGAAACAAAAAAAATGGTGTCGGTTGTCCTTTAAACATACATTCGATACAAAATATTGCACTAAAGCAACTTACGAACAAATTCACCTTCCGAAACAACCGCTCGGAACGTATCTCGTTCGTAAGGTGGGGAGCGTCTGTTCAAGGTAACAGAGCAAGCCAAAAAAAGAATACTTATTGTTTGCGTAATTAGTCCTCCCCTTTGTATCCTCAACAGTGACTGTGCCCTCAAGACTCCTGCCTCAGCAGCCATGGATGATAGTGCTGGCAAGCGACTGTGGGCCCTCAGCAGCAACATGGTCAAATTGGCCTGAAGTTGGTGTCTCCATGATGCTCAGTTATTATTGTGTACTGCCTTTTTTTTTAATTTGCCATTTTAATGAGACCCACGCATTTAAATTTTGCAGGGATGTGTGCTATTATTTGTGTCACAATGAAAAGAAAAGATGAGATAATAAACACAGATTGAAGTGTAAATAGTATGTAAAGAAATCCAGAGTATTATTTGGAACAAATCCAAAACACAAGGAGACAAAAAAAGAGTTCGCCCAAAATTTTAGTTTCGGGAAACTATTAACTCATTCACTACCATTCACAAATTTATTTGGGAATAGAAAATATGACGTAGAATTTATTCATGATTGAGTGCCGATAAAGCGCTGACCATGGCCTCCGGCAATGTTTCTTTTTAATTTTCCAAAAGGGGCCTGCATTTCCCTTTTATCCATGTTAGCGCTTTGTTCCAGCTTCAGCTGTTGTTAAAGCGCTATATAAACCGATATGTATGTATTGCATTGTATTTTGGACAGCCGCCCTCATTTCAAGGTCATATAACTCCAGACCCATATAATTTTGGAATTAACTCTTTTTTTCTGATGAAAGAAGAGCGTCTAAGGTTTCTAATGCTGTATTGAATGTTTATGCAGTCATAAAACACAATATTTTGTGGGTCCTGCAATTTGAGTGAAAATAACAAAAGCCATGGCACTGGAGTGGACATATTTTTGCACATGTCTGGCAGTGAATGAGTTAAAACAGTTGTTTCTTCAAGGACAACCGACACCATTTTTATGTTTCCAAACTGACTTCAGAAAAATGTTTTATAGCTTCTAAAATACCCAAAACACGCAGGCTGATATTTTTAGTCAAATGCAAAACACCAAAAAAATTACTTAAAGTGTGCTAAAACTGCAAAAAATTGAGCTGCGAATTGGGCATTTTCAGAAAGTCCCGCCCCCAGTTCGTGACATCACACAAAGACGTCTTGCCTTGCTCGAGAATCAAAACAATGGCTTCAGATTCGGAAAAGATGCCTTCTTGTTACTCGTCCAGTTATGAATATGATTCAGATAGTTTTGAAGAGGAAAGCATAAATGTTTGCAATCGATGAAGGAAGTTGGCTGATTTGTCTGCTGGGAATTTATGTCAGCGAATATCAAATAGTTGTCTTGGTGCAACATACAACGATTCACCATCACATTATTGATGTGTTTTCTTTTTAATTTCGCCATCAACACGGATCAACACAAAGTTTTCAGACCAAACAAATTACCACAAAATGCACTGTGTGATGCTTTCTCGGTCAGGGGTGTTCCCTCCGTGACGTGTGACGTCAGGAATCATCACCAACTCAAAAACAAGACTTCCTGAATATTCAGTGCGATTCTTAAAACGTAAAATATAGCTATACACAGTGTAATCTTTGTAAAATACACTCAGTAGAAGTCATTTGAAGTAATTTTACAAATTATGGACACAACTTGTCCAGAGGCATCGGTTGTCCTTTAACATACAATAACAAAATGTGAGAAAATGGAAGTGAAAATAAACCGAGGTCACGTGGTTGCACAAGGGTCACACCCTCTTTTGTAGCTGTGTTTATAATTTACAAATCAAACTCATGTTCAATGGCAGTCAGCACACATTTAACGAGAAGTGTAAAAAAGACATCGTAGATCACACTGAAGAAGGTGATCAGGTAAGGAGAAAAATGGTGTGTCATTGCCATCAAAAAAGTATGAAAAGATAACTGATGTGAGGTCAAATGCTGCGCGGAGGGTCACAGTTAAGATGCTAAAGGACTTTGGTCAAGCAAATGTTGTCAGGCAGCAGCCCGATTTTCTTTCGCTGGCACTGGGCTTTCAGTCCTGGTGGAGGGAATTATGAACAGTTCTAATTAGCAGCATGTGTGAGCAAGGAGCCAAAGGCCTTTTGTCGAAAGCAATTCGCCAAAGCCAACAAACAACTAATGAACTTGAATGAGAGGTTCTTGAAAAGGTGTGTGCTGACTGACATTTATAATGAGAATAAGTGTGACTGTTGAATTCTGAACACAACCACATAACCAGTTAAGAGGGTGTGGACACTTTTGCAGCCACTTTGCCTCAAGTTTTCCTAAGACTCTTTAAAAGTTGTAACAATCAAAACTACAGCTTTAATTAACTTGTGATACGATCCGAGTGGTCGTCCGTCCGTAAGGTGAATTTGTAAGGTGCTTCAGTGTTTGTACGGAAGTCAAACACAACGGGGAAGTATAAAACACACGCTCGAACAGTCGTAAAATAAATTCACACCTACTGTCGTACGACCACATATCATTGCGTCTTCAGTAAGCCATTACTGAAGCTGCTGGTAATGTCATTACCGAATTACGTGCCATTACTTTCTGTTAAGCATCGCGTGCTCCACAACGCCAATTTGGAAGAGGGAGTTCCTTCCCGCCCACATACTCTACACAGCCAATCGTAAGCGATCTCAGCAGATCGGGGCCTCAACTCGTTGGCAATACTTTTTCATTGTCGGGCGCTGATTGGTCAGCCTTGGTGTCCGTCACAAACATCCAGCCCTTGAAATCTCTAATGTGTCCGCATGCGTGTGCGTGAAACTTTTTGTTATGTATCGCGGGATCCTCAACGCCAATTTGGAAGAGGGATTTCCTCCCCGCCCACATAGTTTAGACAGCCAATTGTAAACGAGCTCGGTGGCTTCTCATAACGTCAACTGGCGCCTGAACCCGTTGGCAACACTTGAGCATAACCGGGCGCTGATTGGTCAGCCTTGGTGCCCGTCACATAAACATCCAGCCCTTGAAATCTAATGTGTGCTTACGTGTGCGCAGTACGCAGCCAACCGTAAGCGAGCTCGGCCGGAAAAAGGCGAGCAATACAAAATCTAATCTACACATACTACATCTGACGGAACATTTTTCGACATACAGGTACTGTACCGTTTTTCGTAACTCGAATGTTCGTAAGTTGGGGAGCGTCTGTACAGGCTGTAATGGCTTCATGCTATGACAGTTCACAGGTTTCAATTTCGAAATAAACACACTTTTATTTCAACAACACCATTGTGGAGGTGCCATGCTTGGCGTGTGCATACTTATGGTTCCTAAGCTTATAGGAGCCCTCCATGAATCTATTTTCGGTTGTACTCATCCTCATTAGGTTGAACTACCAATTTTGGGGGTTTTCTCCAACTTCTTGTCATTCTCATTTTCCCAAAATATGCATGTGAGGATCACTGTGAATACTCTAAATTGGATAGAGGTGTGAATATGACATTGTTGGTGACCAATCCAGGGTGTGCACTACCTCAGCTGGGATAGGCTCTAGTTCACAGGTGAATCTAATTGCGACCAATGTGATAGAAAATGGATAGATGGATGTTGTTGCAAACATAACATTCCGAATTGATGATGGAGACCATCAAAGACACTCAACAAATTTGAATCAGACACAAAATGTGTGACGACAAGACGGCCGGCTATTTCTCTTGTGAGAATGATTTAAATACCGGTACTTCAAGTGTCCAAATCAGAATTGCAACGTCATCTTGAGTTTACAAAACATTCTTAGAGCAAACTAGTGTTTTGTCTGATTTTTTTTTTAATTAAATCAAGTACAGTGATATCTTGGCTTACGAACTTAATTGGTTCCCTGACAGTGTGTAAGGTGAAAAGTGTGTATCCCAAAAAATAATTTCCCATAGGAAACCATTAGAATGAGAATAATCCGTTCCCAGGTCCCCATAAAACATAATTTTCTACTTTCTAATTTTCTAAGCCTTAAAACTACACAAAATATACCATATTTTATGGATAATAAATGTGCTATGGTATTATAATTAAAGAAATTAACTACGGTATAATAAAGTCGTTTTATTGACCTTTGTGATGGTCGTTGATGGCTTGATGGAATGGAGTGGCCGGTTTCATCAGCATGAAACACTTGATGAGGAACGTAACTTTCTTTCTTGAGGAATGATCCCTTGTAGGTGCTTTCTTTGTGATCATTTTATCTAGTTCCTCATAAATTGTGTTCTGTTTATCTGGGTTGATAGCTTTTTGCATCAAGTGTACAGAAGGCTTGTGGAGGGTTATTTGTGGATCCTGATTGATGGGATATTTTAACCTTCCAGTCTACTCTCTGCTCTTGAACTATCAAAGTTGAAACTCTATACATGAATATGAATACAGTGAAATCTTGACTTATATCCTGACTTTCACATTTTGTCAAGCTATGGGGGGAAAGTATCAAAGTTGAAAGTAGTCCAAATTTCACTGTTTTCTATCCATTTTCTCACCATTTCACTTTTTTCCACTTTTGTTTTTTGTTTTAAGCTCTGTCGTCTCCCTTTCGTGTGTGTGTGTGTGTTTTCTCAGTCTCTCTCTGTCGTTGCCTGTCTCTTTAATGTTTAACACCCCCCCCCCCCTCACTGCTGCGTTCTTGACCAATCACGTGGCTTTAACCGAAGGCTGGGGAACAGAGGGCAAAACAGTCGGCCACCATTTTCTTGTTAGGAGAACGGGCTCGTACGCGAATGACACATCACTCATTGTGGCAGCTCCGTGTGTATCCCGAAAAATACTTCTTATGCCAAGGTAAAATTGTCATAAATGTAACGTTCGTAAACCGAAAAGTTTGTAAGCCAAGGGGTTCGTAAACCGAGGTATGATTGTTGTATAAAAATGAATTCTAGTCCCATGTTTTTTTGTTTTTGAAATGTGATGCTTGCTTTTTTTTCTTTTTAGACAATAAAGCAGTAACAAATTGTCACACGGGATATAAATCATTACCAGGCTACACTTTTGACAGCACTGATATAAACTCAGTGGAGTAGTCCGGGCCTTACTAGAAATTATGATTCCTTTTTGAACCCCCCCCCCCCCCACCAAAAAAAAACATAACATATGAGTTAGATCACATGTCAGTTAACCCATTTAACATGCTCGCTCTTGCATGCTAGGTAAAGTATGAAATGCACGCTCGTTAAAAAAGCACAACTATGCAAAGACTGCGCGTTTGGCTGTCAACACTCAAGTTGCCGTTTTGCATCTCACATTAACGTGACTCACCTAATTTTTGCACTCCACTGTTCCTGTTGCATCAACTGCCCTTAGTGCATTGTGATAGTCGCATTAAGGTGGCACGGCGGTGAAGTTTTAGCATCCCATTTGGTCCCAGGGGGGAGCCAATGATATGTTCAAGTCTAAAGAAGCACCGTGCAAAATTCAGCTTAAAAAAATACAATAAAACTCAGGGAATTGCTTGAATTTCGCTCGCATTTTTGGGACAAATATGAGCAAAGCGCCAGGTGTGTCCTGAACTGCCTGAAGGGATTCCCCCCACCCCTTCAAATCATATTCTCAGTGCAAAAATGCAAGCAATTTCAATGACCGAGTGCAGTTAGAGCATATTTGAGCAGTAGTTAAAATTTACTGTGTACAAAGAGACTCAAACATACTACAGTAAAATAGATCACGTTTTGGTATTACAACAATATATACTGTACATAATACAAATGACGAACAACTGAACACGCCTTGAAAGCGTGATAATCAATTTTTTTTGCAGCATTTAACGCATTATAAAATCCTTTTCAACAAGACACAAACAAAATAATGTTGTGGTTCTTGTGTCATTGTGATTCCGGTGAGCGATTAGGACCTGATGTTGTCTCGATGATGGGATTGTCATGCACATGCCCTTATCAGTTCTCCGTCCAACGGATACAGAATCAATAGCTGGGCTGGAAAAGTGATAAGGAGATGTGAGCGACTAGAAAAAAAAAAAAAACAACGGCAACGTCACACATGTGATGAGAAAGTAACAAATAAAAGTGTGGAAAATGTCGTCCCAAATCAGAGGCCCTTTTGGAGCCACCATATCTGCTCTCAATGGTCCGATCTCAGGCTTTGGAGTCCTGTCGAGAAGCTCCTCAAGGCTGTCGGGGTGCACCGGTTAAAAAAAAAAATAGAATGAAAAAAAAGTCTTCTGCTCTTCACAGTTTGACTGCCGACAAACTTTTTGGAGACACACCCCACTCAGGAGTTTTATTTCAGCATGGCCCCGCCTTGCTCCTATGTAAGAACGTTTACTCCATGCTATTGGTCCAAAGGGTCACCCAACCTGCCCCCATGCTATCAAAAAAAAAGTACTCCAGTCCTTTTCAGTCTGACGTGTGCAAGTCAGCGGGATCAGAGAGGACAGGCTAGGCGGGTGTGTTTCCCTCACAGGTGTGCACGTTGAATTCCAATATGCGCACAACTGTCAGCTATTCCAACCGTTTGACCAAGTGAGACCGCGCTGTCATCCTGGCCATTGGCACCGCTCTTTTTGCTTTCCGGCTTTTCTAAGCCCACGCAAGGTCCAGTTGCACGCATATGGAATATTATAGCCATGTTGTCTGCATTATTTCTCTCAAACGCGAGCTTAGGAAAGGTGGAGCTCGGCGTCACAGGAAGAGATGTCATTGAAAATATTTGCTTTGTGCCTTCGGGGCAGTTTGCAAGTGTAAACACATGTGAGTCATTTTCACAGATCTTTAGCCATTATGTGTACCAGCCACACTGGAGTGGACGCATACTTTTAGTACTTTACAACTACTGAGCACGTGTACAAGTGCTTTATTGCTATTGTCTTTCATACTGCCATCATTTGTTAGTCCACCAAAACTAAGTAAGAAATGATACCAAATAAAATCACTGCTCATGTACAGTTCGATTCAATTTAAAGGACAACCGACTATGGACAAGTTGTGTCCTTAATTTGTAAAATCACTTCAAATGACTTCTACTGAGCGTATTTTACAAAGATTCCACCGCTTATAGCTATATTTTACGTTTTAAGACTCGCGCTGAATATTCAGGAAGTCTTGTTTTCGAGTTGGTGACGATTCCTGACGTGATGTCACGTCAAAAGAAAAATATAGTTTATAGATGCTATTCAGTTCCATGCAGCACAAATATACAATACATAATGATTTATATAGAGCTTTAACAACAGCTGAAGCTGTAACAAAGCGCTTAACATGGACAGCTATACAGTACGTTTATGCTCGTCATTTTTAAGTGGTGTACAAGTGCAGGCAGTGGCATGCGATTTGCCCCTTCCTCTCCACCACGAATATATGCTTGTCTCTGGAGGGATCATAATGTTTGGAGGAGAATGTGCGTGAAGGCAAGGATTGTCCTGTCTACCTCGATGGTATGCATTCCCTCCTCACTATGTCCATTTTTTAAAGGGGTCCAAGTCTCTTGTCCATCCTGCATGGTTTCCTCTCTCAATATCCCCCCTGCCCTTTTTCCGTCCTTTGAGCATAGCAATGAGCGCCCGAGGCAGGTGCGGGAATGCAGGTTTCCTGCATTCACGGGCTTCTGGGTGAACAGAAAGTGCAGACGTTGTGGTTGTCTTGACTGCGGGACTAGCCTGTGCATGCGTGGAGCTCCATCAGAGCGGTTCCAGTGACTAAGCCCAAAGAGGGAAGTGGGTGACAGAACATGTTGCTCTCAGAACCTGTTTGTACCTCTTAGCCTAATACGCTATGGGCACGGACACACCCTCATACCACAATCCACTTGGTACTTTATTGTACTGGTCTTGTCGTACTGCTTTGGTAACTGTCTGGCACGCATGGTTTTACACACAGTCAGGTCCCATTTATTCAACGTTGGCGGTAAATTGAAACCTCCCCCAACAGTTTTTTTGTTAAAAACATTTCTTTTTCCAACTATTTTTTAAAATTTGTTGGTTCTGTATATTGTTTTTGGTGTTGGTTGTCATCAAATGGTGAGTATAGTTTTTGCTTTTTTTGAATGTTGCTGTGCCGACGACCATTTTGTGTTTGGGAGCCTTTTACTGAGCGAGTTCTGTAGTTCTTTTGCCACAAAGGGACATAAGTCTTCTTGTGCCGGTCCCAAGCCCGGATAAATACAGGGGGTTGTGTCAGGAAGGGCATCCCACGTAAAAGCTTGGCCAAAACAAACATGCGGATCAAACCTCTAAAGATGGAGGACACTGATTTGCTGTGGCGACCCCTTGAAGGGAAAAGCCAAAAGGAAAAGAAGAAGTGTTGGTTATGAAAACAGTTTGTATTTATTTTTTCTTCCCATTTTCGTGGTTTCACTTTATAACTTTACCTTGAAAATACCTTTGTCGGCAAAAACGAGTCAACTCATCTTCCTATAAACCTTTTTTTAACCATATTTTCTTAATTTTTCTCAAAAATTTATTTCCAAATATAAAGAGAAATGAAAACCTATTTTATTTATAACATGAATATTTTTAATATAACACTGTCTTTCCAGAAGCATATCCGTGAGTTTTATCTTCCCCTCAATCATACCTGTCAACTTATAAGTTTTCCACATATTTTATACGTTTTTGTTATCATTTCAACTAATGTACGGCGTATTACTACTTTTATACGGGATTTGTTTTTTTTTTATTGTGAAATTGGCTCAAATCCAGTTCGTCTCAACTGCTGATAGCCAACGACAATGCTGCTGCCGATCGCTACTATTATCAAGGCAAATTAGCAAAAGTAATCCTCTGCTCTGATAGGTCCCTGCTCTAAGCTAATGTCCGAAACCTTCAAAGAAGTACAGATGACGGCTGCAGAAACCTTTTCCTCGATGGAGCACTCCTGCACGACTGAGAGCCTACACAGACATAATGAGGAACTTAGATTTCCCGTGCCGTTCCCTCTTCTTTATGCTCCTCGAGTGTTTTGGATTTGTGTGTCTGACAGTTTTTCCTGCAGAACAGCGCTGAAAGACCTTCGTTTGTTCCCCCATAACTTGACAAAATGAAAGTCAGGATATAAGTCAAGATTTCACTGTATTCATATTCATGTATAGAGTTTCAACTTTGATAGTTCAAAAGCAGAGTGTAGACTGCAAGGTTAAAATATCCTATCAATCAGGCTCCACAAACAACCCGCACAAGCCATCTGTACACTTGATGCAAAAAGCTATCAACCCAGCTAAAAAGAAAATAATTGATGAGGAACTAGATACAATTATCACCTACAAGGGATCATTCCTCAAGATGGTGAAAGAAGAAGGCTACGTTCCTCATCAAGTGTTTCATGCTGATGAAACCGGCCACTCCATTCCATCAAGCCATCAACGACCATCACAACAGTACAGTTTATTTCTTTAATTATAATACCATAGCACATTTATTGTACATAAAATGAGGTATATTTTGTGTAGTTTTAAGGCTTAGAAAATTGGAAAGTAGAAAAGTATGTTTTATGGGGACCTGGGAATGGATTATTCTCATTTTAATTGTTTCCTATGGGAAATTATATTTTGGGATACACATGTTTCACCTTACACACTGTCTGGGAACCAATTAAGTTCGTAAGCCAAGGTGTCACTGTAGTGATGAGTTGAACGCAAAGCTATGATTACACCTTCGTGGTGAAAGCAACAAGTGGACACACAGGTTTCGTTTACCCTCTGCCACAAAAGTATTTCATTGTTTTGCCTGATACCACACGTCAAGAAACAAAGATATGTCCAACAAAATACATTTTGAACCAATTCAGTGAAACTATCATAGCACAAAAATTTGGAAGCCCTGTCTATTGTATTCCCTTTCTTCCAAGTCTATCCTATATGAATTAAAAGTCAAATAGCTCCATGTTTCTTAAATTTCGGGGGGAAAACTAAGACCATACCGGTGATGTCGCCTGATTCATCATTCATCATTCACTTTTAGTGCGATGCAAACAAATGGTGGTGCGATCCATTTGGCTCAATGAGACAAATCCAAATCTCAGTCTGGGCGGATTTGGGGTTGACTGCGAGGTGTGTTTGCAGGCCCGAGGCAATGTCCCGTCACCGGGGATAAAGACACTGTGGAGCGAGCACACAGACAGCATAGGAGCTGCTGAGTCAGACGGCCTTCACATCCATTCAGCGCACGCTACGTTGACCTTCCGCACCCGCTCTGAACGTGGAGCATACTTCCCACCGGCTTCTCAAGTTAGTGCACTTTCAAAGTCATGTTGACTGGCAAATTGACATTTCTACAAGGCATACAATAGAATCAAAAGATTCTATTGTATGATTCTAAGACAAGTAGAGACAAAAGATTAAATATCTTTTATAGGATTTTCAACAAAGAGGAGTATAGACTTTAATAATAATAATAAAAATACTTTGTTTTTCTACTTTCATTCCTTTCATCACTTTGCTGCTGGGAAATGTAAATTTCTCCACTGTGGGACTAATAAAGGCAAATCCAATCCAATATTAATAATAATAATAATAATAATAATAATACGTCTGTGTAAGCTCTCAGTCGTACAGGAGTGGTCCATCGATGAGAAGATTTCTTCAGTCGTCATCTGTGCCAAAAAGTACAGATGACGGCTGAAGAAACCTTCTCATCAATAATAATAATAATATATATATATTTTTCTGCGCCAGCGTTCACTCAAGTAACATAAAGTAATAAATAAATAAATAAATAATATGACAAGACAAAGACACAGAGAGTCATTCATTCTCCAGCACTTTCTGTACCCTCTTGTTGTGACATGAAGCAGTTCTAGATGAAAGAGGAGAGGATCAAAGTGTCCTTTTCAGCAGTGGATCAGGGACGTCATGGTGGAATGTGCACGTCTACTACAAGCTAAATGTTGAAAGCAAACACGCAGCTGTAGCATCCATTGACGCGAAGAGATTGTCTCACATCACCTGTCCCACATAAATCCGCTTCAATTCCAAGCCACGACAGTTCCACATATACATTGGCGCTCTGCACTGACGCTCCTTCAATACTTTACTATAACTTACAGTTTACTCTTGATTTTATTTCAATTTTTGGGAGTTATTGAATTACGCCTTGAATTGCTTATAGTAGATTTGCACATTCCACCATGACGTCCCTGATCCACTGGTGAAAAGGGCGCTTTGATCCTCTCTTGTACTCAAACATCATAGAGTACATGAGGAAAGTTGTTAAGATTGAATAACTGTCCATGTTTTTATGTTCCTGTGTTTATTATTTTGCTTTGTGTTGACTATTATGTGAAGCGCTTTGTTGCAGCTGAAGATGTTGTGAAATTCCTATATGAATTAGGATGTATTGTATTGTATTGTATTGTTTTGTATGATGTCCCAGATCCACTGGTGAAAAAGATGCTTTAATCCTTTTTTCTTTAATCTAGAACTGCTTGATACAACAAAGAGAGTGCAGAAAGTGCTTAAGATTGAATTGTGTGTCTTTTGTGTTGTGTCACATTATTTGTTCTTTAGTTTGTTGTTCGATGAGAAGGTTTCTTCAGCCGTCATCTGCACAAAAGTGAAGGTTTCGGACGTTTCGCCTCCTATCCAAGAGGCTTCGTCAGCGAACTAAAGTCTGACTGGTCGTATCGGCCCCATTTATATATCCCTAATGTCCAGACATGGTGGCGCCGGACACAGGATAGCTGTGTCCGGCTCTTCCTCTTCCTCTTGGATAGGAGGCGAAACGTCCGAAACCTTCACTTTTGTACAGATGACGGCTGAAGAAACCTTCTCATCGATGGACCACTCCTGTACGACTGAGAGCTTACACAGACGTTAGTTTGTTGTTGTTGTTTGGACTTCAAGAAGGCGCCGGGAGAGTGGCTGTCTTTACAGAAGCTCCTGTATTTTGTTTTTCTACATATTCCTTTCCTTTGCACTTACTTTCATTACTTTGCTGCTGTGAAATGTAAATTTCTCCATTGCAAGACTCATAAAGGCTAATCCAATCCAATTCTACACAATTCGAGCCAAAATTGATCATTTTGTTCTGCATTTCATTTGATTGTGAAGTTGTAACCAAATTTTAGACATTTTCAAGGCAGCAAAGAGTTAAACACGCGTCTCCATTTCCACATGGCTTGACAGTGTGCTCTTAACTTCTCGTGATGTCTTAGCATACCACATAGACAGGAAGGGCTGGAAGCGCCTCTGCCTGCATTGTTGTCGATTATTTAGTTGACCTGCTCTCGTCGCTGTAAATGGCTGCTGCTATGCAAACAGGCGTCAGCCTCTCTTTAACCAGTTCCGGAGTTTGCAGGAGCGTCGGATGCCCGGACCACTCATGTGGACCAGAGGAGCTCTGCTAAAACATCTTGTGTCTTTTTCTGGGATTAGAGTGCACACATTCCTGGGAACAAACGTTGGCTCTCACCACGTTTGTTCTGTTAGGTGGATGTGGTTATCATTTCTGTACTGAATCACCCAGGCACCCCACCAAAAAAAAATATTGTCAAATTTGTAATATGCGTAACAAAGAACTCGGATGATGAGAGCAAGTTAAAATAAGAAAAATAAAATAAAAGCATTTCGACTTCATTTTATGGCACGTTTGTGCAGCATAACACCAAAATGCCTCTTCACCATGTTTGCCTTGAAACCCAGACTCTACAAATGGACTCAAATATGCCAACCTTGTTTATCTTCCATTTGGATTTCTTTCAAATCCATTCCGTGATTTATTGACCAATCTATTATACAGTTGATTGGGAGCCAGTCAATAGCCTTTGTTCTGGTCCGAATCCAAGTTGCAGCATTCTAAATGAGCTGTGGTGTTTGATGCTCTTTTGAGGGGGGTCCAGACGGAGAACCATAACAGTTATCAAGTCTCATGGAGAGTAACACATGGATGAAGTTCTCCAGATTAGCCAAATATAATTTAAATAAAAGCAGCACAGATTGTGATTTACCTTCATGGTCGGGTGGAGGCCATCCCAACCGACTAACTACAAACAATTAGCTGACTAGCTATTAGCTATCTGGCTTTATAACTGGCTATTAGCCAGCCAGCTAACTTTCTATCTGAGTTATTCCAGGTTGAGTGAACACTCGCGCATGTGGCTGCCGCTGCTCACCCACAGAAAAACTGATCCTGTGACTGTAAAGTGACCTTGAGAGTTTTGAAAGGCGCTTTTATTATTATTATTATTATTATTATTATTATTATTATTATTAAGGCGAAAAGCAGGCTTCATTCTGGTCTGGACTGGTCAGTCGGTACATATTTTGGACGGCACTCTTGGCAATGAAAGTTAGATCAGTGACAAGTAAAGTTGGCTTAATTGGTTTGTTAGTCTGTATATGAGTATCTGCTTATGAGTCATGGGTTACTGCAGGGAAGCACATGTCAGTCCATTCACATTATATAAGAATGTACGTGACACTTTGGTTTAGGAGTGCAAATTAATTTTTCAATGGTGGGTCGCGCATGTTACTCCTAGGCCTTCAGTAGTCCTACGTCTGAATCACTCCACAGCTACAAGTGTGGTGGGATATTACTACACGTCCACTAGAGGATGTCGTTGGCCAGGAAATAACTTGTCATTTGAAGAAACCTAAAAATACTGTCATTAAACACTTCGTATTTTTAACTATGAATGTGTGGATTCATGATAACCTCATAAAATTGCAATATCATTTGCTATTTTTACTAGATTCAGAGCTGTCCAACCTTTCTTAAATGATGTCCATGTATTTTTGAAAAGTCCTTCTTAAAAATGGCTTGAACAGTATATCAGCAACCAAATCAATTTATTTTACTCCTTCAGGCATTGTGGGTAGAAAAAACCTCTATTAAATCAACACAACAATATATTTGCTTATGCAGCTCGCTACAGATACAGTGTGCTAGCTCTGGCCAGTATGCTCTTATCACTAGCAGCTAGTGATAAGAGCATACTGGCCAGATACTATGATTGGCTAGTGACTTGACAATCATGTGACTAGCCAATCATAGTTTGCGAAAACTCGAGCAGGCCTTGGGTTGCCAACTCAAAATCTGATTGGTTAAAGCAACAGTTTCATCAACACTTATTTTATGCTCCAATGCCTGCAGAACTGATTGCGAAGTCGTACCGGTAGATTTCTGACCCTGTTAAGAAATAATAGCTGGAATGTGATTGGTTAAATGCTTAAATACGAAAAAACACGTGGAAGCAGCACAACAGGGGAAAAGCAATGAAAAGAAGATAAAAGACAATTGGGAATTATTTAATAAGAATTCATGGACAAAATATAATTCACATTAGTCTGTGATTCAGATATTTCAGGCCGGCAGAGAAGGCTTTGCAGGCCTTGACGGTCCGCTACTGGTATTTTTTATTCACTATTGCTGGAATAAATAACGTAAAAAATGTGATTGAGACTATTGCGTTGCATATATTGGGAAGTTTGATCATGAGCAGAAACCAAATTTCAAATGAGCCAAAAGACTGGGATAAACTGACATACATTTGATTGCAAAGGCAGCCATTTTCATAGTAGTCACAACACTGTATTGTTGCAAGTCGGTAACCAAATGAGGTCGAGCGCAAAGCTGACATGAAAATGACAAAACACAGTAAACGTGGTGGAACTGTCACCGAGTTAAATGAAGCACCAGAGGGCACCATTGTCCAGTACTTGGTGTAAAACTGGTTGCGCTTCAGAATTAAACCGTTCAAAAGCGCTCAGATTTGTCGAATATAAATTCAATAAAACGTCTTGTTTTGGAAACACAACAACGGAAACCCTGAATTTGTGGTCTTGCAAGAGTGGAATTGACACTACAGGTCCATGTGTCAACCATTTTCTTTCATATCCGATTTTGTTTTGCTGTCTCAGACCTTAAATGGACTCTTATGATTGCAGTTGTCCTTCACAAAAACTTTTTTTATCCTTTGATTTTCAATGATGAAAATGCCTTTTTATACACCAATTCAAATTGAACCAGATAAGTTATTAGTTTGTTTCTGAAATGGATTAGTTGTGTTATTTCAAGTGTCCTTGAGAGTTTTCAAAGGCGCTTAGAAATCTTCTTTTCCTTTCGGCTTTTCCCTTCAAGGGGTCGCCACAGCAAATCAGTGGCCTCCATTTTTAGAAGTTTGATCCGCATGTTTGTTTTGGACAAGCTTTTACGTCGGATGCCCTTCCTGACACAACCCTCTGTATTTATCCGGGCTTGGGACCGGCACAAGAAGACATATGTCCCTTTGTGGCTACAGAACAAGCAATAATGTAAAACTGAGTTGTCCACATTCCACAAGTCCCTTATAGTTACCATTCCATGTCAATAAGTGGCAAAAATGTACCAAATCAGTTTGCAACTGCCATTAAGACACGAAAATGTATTATTATTATTATTTTTTATTTTTTTTATTCTTTCCTTTCATGTTCCTTTCATAATTTTTTGCTGTTAAATGTAAATTTCTCCACTGCAAGACTAATAAGGTAAATTAATTCAATTCTAAATCCATTCCAAATCCATTATTATTATTATTATTATTATTATTATTATTATTATTATTATTATTATTATTATTATTATTATTATTATTATTATTATTGTTATTAATATTATTATTGTTGTTATTATTATTATTATTATTATTATTTCTAGCCCACAATTCACCCAATATGGTGTCTTCAGACATTTGATGTAATGTAGGAGGAAGTCCGAGTAACCTTCAACCTCAGGTTGAGAAGGTGGATGGATCTGCTGACCACTCATCTGTCATGTCGCAAAGATTAGCAGTTCTATTTGTGTTCTTTATTGGCTATATCCAGATGAAGGCAAGAATATTTCTTTGAAACAGCCTGTTGATAACACCCCGAGGACAGTTTAAAGGCACATGTGACTATGAAATTTTGTGCTTCGTGAACAAAATGATCCACATTGCTGCATTTAGCACATTAAAAGCCCTTGCAGGAACTCGATATGAACCATTAACTTCAACTTTCCCTCCGAAGAAATTCAAATTTAGATGACAATTAGTATGACTCAGGGGGGCCAGGAAAAGGAAAAAAAATGAATGAGCAAGAAATCGGGATGAATAATATACAGACAGTGGTTGCCAATCCAACTTATTATACCATCCTTTCAGGACATGAGCAGTTTCGTTTATTGCATGGAGGTCAGAGTGCGGTATGGTGGCAGGACTTATAACATTTTTGAAGTTAAGTGTCAAAATGAAACCATAACAAAGACAACGAGTGTCGGGTGGATTTCACGATACACCTCTTCACATTTTTTTCTATATTTCAAAACACTATTTATGTATTTACACATTAATGTATTTATGTATTTATTTTTGTATGTATGTATGTATGTATTCATTTCTTTATTATTGATTATTTTTTATTTATTCATTTATGTATGTATGTATGTATGTATTTATTTCTTTATTGTTATTTATTCATTTTTATGAGTGTATGTATTTATTTATGTACTATTTTATTTATTTATTTATTTAAAATAAAGAAGTTTATTTATTTGAACACATTTTTTCTATATTTCAGAACACTATTTATTCATTTATTTATATATTTATTTTGTTAGTATTTATGTATTTGTTTATTTATTTCTTTATAAATAAACAAAGTATGTATGTATGTATGGTAAATATGAATATTTACAATTTTAAAGATAACCGTAAAATGCTAATATTACCCTGTAATATTTTAACCTAACAGTATGTATGTATGTGTGTGTGTGTGTGTGTGTGTGTGTGTGTGTGTGTGTGTGTGTGTGTGTGTGTGTGTGTGTGTGTGTGTGTGTATGTATGTATGTATTTATTTGTTGCGGTGGGAGGGAGCAATCTCTCTTTTTCAGGGAAATTTTGCACCTGAGGAAAACATGGGAAAACGCATCAAACTATATCAACTGAAACGCAAATAATGACACTTTAGTCATCAATAGACAACTATAAAAAATATTTTTAGAGCGCTGAGGAGTATGAAATGATGCTACTCATGGGTGTATCTCATCTCTCACGCATAGTCAGCTTTGAAGAGGCTTCATCTCATCTGTAACTAATGATGACAAGCATTATAAAAATCAGCTGAATGGTCGATATTTTAAAGTACAACATTAATTTTTAATTAACATCTAAACTTTGCTGTCAAAACTTGCCAATGATTATGACTTTCACGCTGCAATGTGCCGCATTGCCCTGCCATTAAAAATTTAACCTGACTTCTTTTGCTCGACGAGCACAGCCTGTAATTGTAACACACATTGACCCCAAAACATAAAATATAATCTGTTAAAAATGCATCCACACTGACTAAATTACCATAATGAACACATGTCTTTCAGCACGCCGCATTTCTAAATCATAACGTGGTTGATGTTTAAACAGCAGTGGATGTCGCTAAAAAGCCTCAGATCATGACAGATCACCTTTCAAAAACATATTGGTGCAGCTTTGTACGTACAGTATATACACTGTAGCCAGGTGGTGACCTTACAATCTGACGAACAATCTGACCCAAATATCTTGGTAGGAATAATAAAAACACATTTTAATGGCTCCAAATAAAGTACTAGAGTTTGTGTATGTTGTCATGATAGATGTAAATTATCACTGGTTGTTATGATCCCCTCATTGCAGCATAAAGAGTGTTATTTTGTTTCCTGTATCCATGCATAGTTTTGCCATTGACAAAAGACATATCAATATTGAACGATACAGGTATTATATTATTTATATTTGTTTTTGACACTTTTTAAGATACAGTATATACAGTAACATGAGCTTGAATGGCCCATTGCTCAACTAAAGTTTATAGATGTCACATTTCGGTTTGCGACCAACGGGTGGCACTGTAGGGCCCCGCCTGAGGCTGCACAAGTTTTGGTCGTTTTAATTTGTGGCAGTTGAAAGGACACCCGACATGACCATTCAGTGTCTGGTCATTGTTTGTTTCACCCTGCCAGGTTTGTTTCGTCTTATCATGGTTTTGTTTGCTACTTTGGACCCTTAGTTTTTTTACCTCATGCCTGCTTTTTTGGGGTACACCACCACCTTGCAAAGCATGACAATAGGTACCTTTTTGCCATTTGCACATATTTCTGTGTATTGAATACATATACTGTTGACTATTCATATGTTGCTGGGATCCAGTTAAAGGACAACCGACGCCTTCGGACAAGTTGTGTCCATAATTTGTAAAATCGCTTCAAATGACTTCTACTGAGCGTATTTTACAAAGAATCCGCCACATATAGCTATATTTTACGTTTTAAGACTCACGCTGAATATTCCGCAAGTCTTGTTTTTGAGTTGGTGATGAGTCCTCACGTCACGTCACGGAAGGAACGTCCCTGACCGAGAAAGGACACACTGTAGCAGTCCTTTCATCACGTCAATGCATTTTGCGGTACTTTGTTTGGTGTGAAAACTTCGCGTTGATCCGTGTTGATGGCGAAATTAGAAGGAAAACATAAATAACGCGATGGTGAATCGTTGTGGGTTGCACCAAGACTACTATTTGATACGAGCTGACACAAATTCCCAGCAGACAAATCAGCCCATTTCCAACGGAGCTTGAGCGCCATCTTGTGCATTTTCTGGGATGCTACTTCTCAGTCCAGATGCCTCAAAATGACACGGAATAAATTCTTTAATCGATTGCAAACATGCATGCTTTCCTCTTCAGAACGATTTGAATTATATTCATAACTGGATGAGTAACAAGAAAGCATCTTCTCCGAATCTGAAGCCATTGTTTTGATACTCGAGCAAGGCAAGAATGTCTTGGGCACTTCCGGTTTCAATTTAAAGTAGTTTTTAGACACTTTAAGACATTTTTATTGGTGTTTTGCATTTGACTTTTGGGTATTTTAGATGCTATAAAACGTTTTTCTGATGTCAGTTAGGAAACAAAAAAAGTGGTGTCGGTTGTCCTTTAAGGCTAATTTATCCAATTTTGTTTATAAACGGAGACAAGGTCAAATTCAAAATAAATTGGACACGCATGTTCCTCCGCCCACCCGCCACTGATTACGTCACAAGAAATTTAAAGTCAAAGTGAACCCAGCTTCCTTTTCATCCACTTGAACAATGATTACAGGATGCTTGAAAAAAGCTGCCACCTCATATGAATAAAATCACTTCTACCTGTGGAGCGGGCGGGCCGTCCGTTGCGCACGTTTAAATCTCATCCGTGACCTTTGTCAAATGTCACCCGCAGAATGCATCACCAATCTTCTGCCGCACTCTCGTTTCATGGCGTCTATAATAAGGGGTCATAAAAAAATCTGCTTTACTATTAGTGACAGTCACGGAGCAGAATCACCACCTCATTACAGTGGCTGTTTGAGGGCACAATTATGAGATGGAAGAAGCTCGGCGCTGGATCCTGTGGGGCATCATTGAGTCGACAAGGGGGCAAGGTTAAATTATAAATCCCGACACACAGGTACATGCGTTACATCCCCCGCCCAGCCTTTTTTAATTTATCACTCAAACTAGAATAGCACTCAGTTGAGTGCAGACCTCCATCAAGGTTGAACTGTTAATTACGGTGAAGAAGAAAAAATGGCACTGTGCCATATTAGGACAAATCAATACAAAATATTTGGTCGCAACATATTTGATGCACTCTCAGTATTTTATGTTATATTTTATTTTATATATGGTTCATTCTAGAATTCGAGGATTTATTGTAAACTGTCACTTTTTGCTATATTTTTTTGCTATTATTTTTATGCTATCCATACATCTCCATCTCCAATCCATACATCCGTTTTCCAGACATCTTACTTCTGATATGGATTGCGGGGGGTTCTGGAGCCTATCCCAGCTATCTTTGACCACTAGGCGGGGGACACCCATAATTGGTTGCCAGCCGATTGCAGATATTCCTCAATATTTTTTTTTACTTTAAAGGACAACCGACACCTCGGGACAAGTTGTGTCCATAATTTGTAAAATCACTTCGAATGACTTCTACTGAGCGTATTTTAATAAGATTCCACCGCATATAGCTATATTTTACGTTTTAAGACTTGCGCTGAATATTCAGAAAGTCTTGTTTTCGAGATGATGAGGATGTCACATCAGGAACGCCCCTGACCGAGAAAGCGACACACAATGCATTTTGGGTACTTTGTTAGGTCTGAAAACATTGTGTTGACCCATGTTGATGGCGGAATTAGAAGGAAAACACATAAATAACGCGATGGTGAATCGTTGTGGGTTGGACGAACACTACAAATTGCAGTAACACCATAAAAGTGGACACAAATTCTCAGCAGACAAATCAGCTCATTTCCAACGGAGCCTGGGCGCCATCTTGTGCATTTTCTGGGTCCAGACGGCTCGAATTGATACGGAAGGACTTCTTTAATCGATTGCAAACATTTATGCTTTCCTCCTAAGAACTATTTGAATTATATTCATAACTGGATGAGTAACAAGAAAGCATCTTCTCCAAATCTGAACTCTCAGAAGCCATTGTTTTGTTTCTGGAGTATCCTGGCGTGACGTCACGAACAAGGGGGCGGGACCATCTGAAACTGGCCACTTCCGGTTTCAATTTAAAGTAGTTTTGGGACACATTAAGTCATTTTTATTGGTGCTTTGCATTTGACTAAAAATATCAGCCTGCGTGTTTTGGGTATTTTAGAAAAAGCAGTCTGGAAAATGTATGAGTGGATGTATAAATACAACAATTAACAATTGAATGGGCATTTGAGAGGATTGACATGGATGTAGTTCACTGTGAAAAACTCATTTGCTTCCTGAATTGAGAGTGGCAATAAATGGGGGCTGCTGACTGGCATCGCTAACCGGTATTGGTATGAGAAACTTTTCCTTAGTTATAATGTCGTATCAGCCTGGTAACCATCCTGGTATTCGTACTCATTCAAAAGGAATTGAAGTCATCGACTGCTTTTTGACATGCTAACATGCTATGATAATAATATAACAATAATTTCTAAGCGCCTTTCAAAACCCTTAAGTACACTTTACAGTCACATGATTTTTTTTTTTTTTTTTTTTTTTTTTTTTTTTTGTGGGTGAGCAGCGGCAGCCATTCGTGCCAGCGATCACTCTATCCGGAAGTAGAGGTACCATGATGTTTGGTGGTAAGCGTGCTGTGAAATCTCAGGAACGTATGCATGGGATTGGGCCATTTGTAGTCTGAGCTGGGGCCTTTCTTGGAGAAACAAAACTTCTCGTTGACATTAAGTCCTGGATAATCTTTGATGAAGTAGCAGAAAGATCATCTAAAATTCCACATGAGGTCTAACTAAGGCCGAATTTTCAACTGTTAAGCAAATGAACAATATAAACCACAGCTGTCAAAGTCAAGGCCCGCGGGCCAAATCCGGCCCGCCACATTTTTTTCGGCCTGCGAAAGCAAATCAAACTTTTTAAATTCCATAGTGATTGCTAAAATCTGAGCCAAATTTTCATATTTTTGGATATCAACCACAATAAAAGTCATTATTCTTGACTTCTGATTTGAAAACGAGTTATTCATTAATTTGCTGTGTGCTCCATATGTAATATTTGAAGGGATTTAAACATTCTAATGGTTCCCCAAATTCATAACGGCCCTCGAGAGGAAACCATAAATACAATGTGGCCCGCGGCAAAAAATGACTTTGACACCCCTGATATAAACCTTCTTTTTCCCAATCAAGAACCAGTCGATTCCGGTCAGCAAATCTCTCTATTTTGTCCTCTGTGACGTACCTTGGTGCCTTTAATGATCCCGCTCAGGCAAAGTGCTGTGATCCCTCTGTGATGAAACAAACCTTTGTGTGCCCTCGCCCCAATATGCTAAACCGAGTTTAATTATGGGCCGGCCCTAATGAGAGTCTCTGTTGTAGGGTTAGATGTGGAAATGCATCCAACAGTGGATGGTGTGGCACTGGGGCTTTTGTTCAGTCTCTGTATTCTTCCATTGAGTGAGAGGACAACAGACGCTAATGACTGAAGAATAATTTAAATGATAAACCCACTTGTGTTGTCGCTGGCTCAAGAAAGCTAAATAGAAATGAGTGCAAATGTAATCATGAATGAGTTCACCTTTAGGAATTCCAGGGACCGAGATGATTAAAAAATGAAATTAAAATCAAAGCTGCGCCACAACCTAAAGCCGTTTCAATATGGTTATTGCGGGATTACTGACGTCACACTCATCACGGCACTTGATACCTGTCTCCCTGACAGCATGACAGATGAATCTCTTTCAGGCCAGTAATTACACAGGAAGTGCAAATATGGGCAAAGCTGCAGGAAGTGCGCCTTTGTGGCAACTTTGGTCAGAGTTATTGCAAGAGAAGCATTTGCATTTGCAATAAACAGTTTGAAATGTTGTCAAAGTATGGGAAAATGGAAAGCATTGATCAAAATCA
Organism: Hippocampus bargibanti; assembly: GCF_051943395.1. Taxonomy (NCBI): domain Eukaryota; kingdom Metazoa; phylum Chordata; class Actinopteri; order Syngnathiformes; family Syngnathidae; genus Hippocampus; species Hippocampus bargibanti. Next base: position 26,777,643 of record NC_142736.1, on the reverse strand, counting down.
TTTTTATCTCTCTGTATGAACAGAATGCGTGGATTTTTTTTTTTTTATCTAACCATATCAAATTCTGTCAGGAATATGAACCATATATGAACGTGTTTATTATGTTTGTTAAGTCATTACAAGTGCCTCCACGCTGGTTCCGAGAGAACAGTAATTTCATCTGTGCTGTATGTCATGCATATTAGCATATTTTACAATAAAGCTGACTTTGACTATATGGTCCATGTCATGATTTGCTAGGTAATGGTGGTGGTGGACCCCAAAAATGCAGGGCGTATTTGACAAATTGTATAAAATAAAGTCTTTAGTTGAGCAATGGGCCATTCAAGCTCATGTTACTGTATATATACAGTGAGACCTCAACTTACAAACTTAATTGGTGTGTAAGGCGAAAAGTGTGTATCTCAAAAAAAAAATCCCATAGGAAACCATTAAAATGGGAATAATCCGTTCCCGGGTTTCCATAAAATATACTTTTCAACTAAATAAGCCTTAAAACTACACACAACATATCTTATTCTATGTATAATAAATGTGCTATTGTATCGTAATGACAGAAATACACTGCATTGTATCATAAAGTCACTTTATTTACATTTGTGATGGTCATTTATGGCTTGACTGAATGGCGTTGGAGGTCGAAGGTCAAAGGGAATTGCTGTTTGGAAAGAGAGGCGCATTACACGAGGACTATAATTAAAGCAATAAATTGCTGTAAAATAAAGTTTTATTGACTTTTTTGATGGTCGTTGATGGCTTATGGAAGGAGAGTCACCTTCCATAAGGACTGTTGGTAACTTAACCTCTGGTGCTGTTCGGTCATGTGCTTCCGCCGAAGATCACTCCGCCAGCCGTGGTGGGTGTGTATTATGAAAATTGTGCTTATTATAAGGTTTAATTTTCATAAATTTGACGTTTGTAAGATGAAAATTAAGGAGTTTTTGTATGCGTGTATTCAAGTCTGTTGTGTTTGTGATGTGTTAGAGCAGGGTGTCAAAGTCATTTTTTGCCGCGGGCCACATTGTGGTTATGGTTTCCTCTCGAGGGCCGTTATGAATTTGGGGAACCCATTAGAATGTTTAAATCCCTTCAAATATTACATATAGAGCACACAGTAAATTAATGAATAACTTGTTTTCAAATCTGAAGTCAAGAATAATGACTTTTATTGTGTTTGACATCCAAAAATATGAAATTTTGGCTCAGATTTTAGCAATCATCATGGAATTTAACAAGTTTGATTTGCTTTCGCGGGCCGAAAAAAATGATGTGGCGGGCCGGATTTGGCCCGCGGGCCTTGACTTTGACACCTGTGTGTTAGTGCATCGGTGCCACATGCCAAAAGCTGCCGCTCAGGGGTTGGTGGGTGGAAGGGTGGGGGGTGTTTGGGGCAAGTCACGTGACTGCACTTCCTTGCGCTTGTATGCATCGAAGTCAGTGTGCGCGCGCCCGCACCTCCACCCTCGCAATGAGGGGTTCTCTCGCGTGGATGCTCTGGCTTCATCTCCGTCTTGAATGCGCGTGTGGTCTTACTTCTCCCTCAAGAGAAGATACGCTCTCTCAATTTTCCGCCAAGTGAGCGTGTGTCACCTCCGAGAGGGGGAAGTAGAGGAGAAAGATGTAAGAAGCGCCAGTGCACATCCTCCCGGGGGGCTTCAACATGCAGAAGGGCATGCGGCTTAACGATGGCCATGTCACCTATCTGGCACTGTTGGCCAGGAAAGACGGAACCAGGCGCGGGTGTCTTAGCAAGAAGAGCTCGGACAACACCAAATGGCATCCCAAATGGTTCTGCCTCCTGCAGAACATGCTTTTCTATTTTGAGAACGATTCCAGCTCGCGCCCCTCTGGACTCTACCTGCTGGAGGGCTGCGCGTGCGACAGGGCGCCTTCACCCAAGCCGCCCCCCTCGGCGAAGGAATCCCTAGAGAAGCAGGTAGGATGCGGGAAATCCGCTGTGGAGATATCAGTGATGCTCATCCATATAAAACCGATCATCCTGATCCAGTGTGCTTTGGGTATTAAAAAAAAAAAGAACTTTGAGGTCGTTCATGTTTGTTACTGAAGCAAAGCAAATAACTTGCATTGAAACTTTTTTACTAGTCTGCCATTTGGCGGAGGCGGGCTTGCCCCATCCCCTGCGGTTTTGACGTACTGATTGAATTCCTTGTCTTGATATTAATAGCATCCTACCTTGGCAACCGCGTCTGCCCGCTTCGTGGCGGCACGAATCTGCGGCCAGAGCGCTCACGTTGCCACCAAAGCCGTGAGAAAATACTTGAAGTACATTTTTGCACTCTTAATTGAACGCAAAGCACTTATGAAGGACATTATTTCGGCACGGTTGGTAGCAAACAAATGCTTTGGGATAGTGATGATGGGGTCTGATGGCCTTTGTGAACGACGCTTGCCATCTGCAGTCTTCTGCAGCATAGCTTGTAAAGAAGGCAAAAGTCTCCGCGAGCGGGTTATTTTTTTTCTGGCGACCGGTCACAATCATCGCCACAAACCATCAACTGTACGTTGAAGTGACTCAAATTAATCTTGGTCATTAATTGTGGCAAGGCAAAATTTTACTCATTTACTGCCAGGCGACGTGCAAAAATGTGTCCACTCCACAGTGCCAGGGTTTTCGTCATTTTCATTCAAATAGCAGGACCCAAAGAGTATTGAATTTTAGGAGTACATAAACATTCAATGCAGCTTAAAAAAAGTTTAGATTCTCTTCTTTCATCAGAAAAAAAGAGTTAATTCCTAAATTATATGGATCTGCAGTTATATGAGCTTGACATGAGGGCAGCCAAAATACAATACAATACATGCATATTGGTTTATATGGCGCTTTAACAACAGCTGAAGCAGGAACAAAGCGCTAACATGGAAAAAAAGGGAAATGCTTCCTCTCGCGGAAGGGAAAAACATTGTCAGAGGTCTTGGCCAGTGCTTTATCGGCACCCAAACAAGATAATACAAAACCCGAAAAAATTCGGGAATGACAGTGAATTAGTTAATTCTTGAAGTGAAGTGAAAAAAAAATGATTAAAGTGCAGTAATGATGTTGTGGGGCCAACATGCATGCATGTTTTAAGTGAGTTTATGGAACCTTTATACACCCCACCCCCCAAAAAAAAAAAAAAAATAATCACTACATATCCCCAAAAAAAATGTAATTTTTTGTTGATGTCTTCTAAATGTACGATTTTTTTTAATAGGACTCTTTTTTTTTTTAGATAATTGAACTCAAAGTGGTTGTAAGAATGGCAATCGGTAGACACATAAGTTCATTGTTCCTGTCACTATATGTCACTGGAATAGATAAATGAACAAAAGGGATTTATAATGAATAAATATATTTTTTGGATTGGATTGGATTATCCTTTATTAGCCTCGCTGTGAAGAAAGGGATGAAAGTAAGAGGAAAGGAAAGGAAGAAGTAGAAAAACAAAATACTGTACAGGAGCTGCTGTAAAGGCAGCCACTCGCATTGTGCCATCTTGAAGTCAAAACAACAACAAAAAAAACTAAATAAAAAATAATGTGACACAACCCACAGAAAAAAACATATCCTGAGACTGACTGTAAGGTGTCATTGAGAGGTTTGAATGACAGTACATACGAACGTTTTTGAGGTATGTCGAAAAATGTTCGGACAGGCATGCTGTAAATTAGATTTTGTATTGCGCGCTTTTTTCCCTGACAATTGCGTACTGTGCTTCACGCACACAGGCACATTGGAGGTTTCAAGGGCTGGGTGTTTACGTGACGGACGCCATGGTTGACCAATCACCGCCCGGCTATGCTGAAAGTGTTGCCAACGAGTTCAGGCCACAATCCGCCGAGCTCGTTCACGATTGGCTGCATTGAGTATTTGGGCGGGGAAGAAATCCGTTTTACATGTTGACGTTCTGAGGAGGAGGCGCCAAATTCGTTTACGATTGGCTATGCAGAGTATGTGGGCGGGAAGGAAATCCCTCTTCCCAGACGAACAACAAAAAGTAATAGCGGCACGTTATTACTAATTCCCGAATTACGTGAAAATTACGTGCCAGCAGCTTCAGTAATGTCTTACTGAAGACCCAAGGATATATGGAGTCGTACTACAGTACGTGTAAATTTATTTTACGACTGTTAGAGCGTTTTTCTTTTATAATTCTCCGTTCAGTGTTTGACTTAAACATACATTCCATACAAAATATAGCACCAAAGCAAATTACAAACAAATTCAACTGACGAACAACCACTCGGAACGTAACGTAAGGTGGGGAGCGTCTGTATATAGTGTAGCCCGCCTTTTGCCCGAAAATCGTTCGTTATGTTGCACTACCTTGTGATGCAATGTCAAGCTGGGTGACGGTATGGCGTCTTTTCCTCTCAAAGTCCAGACTTCGGCGTGCGTGCATGTGTGTGTGTGTGTGCGCGCGCGCGTGTGTGTGTTGTGCAAAAGCTGCGGGAGGTAGGGCCGCGCCAGTAGATCCTATCAGTGTGTGACAGGGAATGGGACAAACGCTGCGAATCGATGCCAAGCCAACTGGCACCTTGGAGGCCTCCACTGCTTTTTATAGGCACATTCATTCGAAAAACAAGACCAAAGAAAAAGTATCTTTCCCGTCCACCACTCCTCAATTAGCTTTCCTTTCCCAATGTGGTATTTGTTGTGTTCCACTTTCTTATTCCCCATTTAGAAGGCAAGCTAGATTTAAGCTCAATGCTCTGCGTGCCGCTGTTACTATGGCAACAGCGATTTGCATAGGTGTGGAAAGTACATTTGAAGGTGCCGGTAAAACCAGAGAAATATGTGAGACCAGACAAATGGGACAAATGTGATGCGCAGAGAAGGGTGACTGAGAATTGTGGTAATGCAAAATTGGGTCACGAAAAAGCGACGTTACATAAAGCGACGTTACATAATGTTGCAAACAATGGTAGTTTCACAACTAATTAAAGGACAACCAACGTCACTTTTTTGTTTCTTAACTGAAATCTAAAATACCCAAGACACGCAGGATATTTTTATTCAAATGCAAAACACCAATAAAAATGACTTAAAGTGTCCAAAATCTGCAAAAAATTTAGCTGCGAATAGGGCATTTTCAGATAGCCCCGCCCCCAGTTTGTGACGTCACGCCAAGACGTCTTGCATTGCTTGAGAATCAAAACAATGGCTTCAGATTCTGAGAACATGCTTTCTTGTTACACCTCCTGTTATGAATATGATTCAAATAGTTCTGAAGATGAAAGCATACATGTTTGCAATCTATTAAATAATTTATTCCATGCCATTTTGAGGCAACATTGGGGAGAAACGATCACCAGAAAAGAGGCACAAAATGGCGACCTCCTGTGGCCACCTCCGTTTCCACAGGCTGATAAATTCCTTATATGGAGCTTGGACACCCTCTTATAGCGTCTTTTGGGTGCAACACAAGGTTTTCAGACCAAACAATACAGCAAAATACATTAAGGTGATGGAAGGACTGCTACAATGTGTCTTTTTTTCGGTCAGGGGACGTTCCTTTAATGACGTCACGTACGGACTCGTCACCGACTCAAAAACAAGACTTCCTGAATAGTCAGCGCGAGTCTTAAAACGTAAAATATAGCTATATGCGGTGGAATCTTTTTTAAATCCGCTCAGTAGAAGTCATTTGAAGCCATTTTACAAACTATGGACACAACTTGTCCGGAGACGTCGGTTGTCCTTTAATAGTCTGCTTTTTGGGGTCTCTTTCAGGAAAGGCTAAAATTGATGTATACAAACTTTTGGTATATAGTATATTTGTCAATGCACAAAAACTGCTTTCATGACAATTTGATTGAAATAAACCTAAAAATGTTGCTTTCACCCATCCATCCAGCTAACCATCCATCAATCATCCATCCGCCTGTCTGTGCATCTGTTCATCCATCATCCATCCGTTCGTCCATCCATCCATTCATGCATCCATTCACCCACCCAACCCCATCCATCCATCCATCCATTCATCCGCCCATCCACCCAACCCCATCCACCCCTCCACTCACCCAACCCTATCCATCCTTCATCCATCCATCCATCCACCCGAACCGATCCATCCATCATCTATCCAGCCATCCATCATCATCACTTTTCTGATTTTTTTTTTTTTTGCTAACTTTTGAATGTATTGCACTCTTGTGGGATCCCACTGACTCACGTTTCATTTGAACTCAAAGAAGATATGGACGAAAATTATACATCTTAGATCGATGTTCACACTTGGATTTTTACAAGGTGACAAATGTTCAATCCCTGACACAGTTCTCTCACGAGAGTTGAACTGAACAAAAACAATGAACATAGAACGAATGAAATGAAGCAGGAGAAGTGATGAGTCCGGTACATCGCTTAACCATTCTACATCGTTCAGGGCAAACATTATCCCAGCCAGAGGAATGTATTTTAAAAATATGTTTTTTTTTCTTTTTCTTGTCTAGTATTATTTTACTGTCACGTTTAATCATGACAACCAGAAGGCTTTGGAGCTACGCTCAGAAGATGTCAAGGACTGTGACGAGTGGGTCACCGCCATTACGCAGGCCAGGTAACACTCAGATCCAGCACACGGTACTTCAACGCTGCCTTTTTCACCCGATCGGCTGGTCAGAAAATTGTATTTATTGATACTTTTCACACAGACAACCTTAAGTTCACTGACACTGCCCTGACTGAGATAACAGTTTCATATTTTTTTTAGATCAAATGTTGATTTATTAATTTTTTATTTGTTTTATCCGCTCTAATGGATCAATCACGTTTGCTATTTTTGTCCCAGGTACGCACATTTGATTGCTCTCATTCTCTAACTCGTGTGCATGTGCACTTCACTCCTCCATTCACTGGTAGGCTGTCATACAGTATATAATTACCAATTTTACATAGTGTTGGCTTGCCGGGCGTGCCATTATTGTTGTTGTTATTGTTATTGTATATCAGAATTTAAGTCCACTGAAACATTCAGGGAGGCATACTTATTTATTTCTGTTTGTAGGTATGTATGTATGTATGTATGTATGTATGTATGTATATACGTACGTGCGTGCGTATTTATTTATTTTATGTGTCTGTCACTGTAGTTACAGGAACCTCGCTACAGAGCATGAGGCTCTCATGCAGAAGTATCTGCACCTACTACAAATAGTGGAGACGGAGAAAACTGTTGCCAAGCAACTTCGACAACAGATAGAGGATGGGGAGATCGAGATAGAGCGGCTAAAATCAGAGGTAACACTCAAATGTAATTGTCTAGAATGTCTAAAAAAGAGACGAACAAAGGATTCAGGAAAACATCATAACAATACATTTTGAAAGGTTTCACAAAGTCCCTGTCAGTCAAAGTGACTTCCAAGTTTCCCCCAAGTAGTCTTTTTTGTGAAACTCCTTTCGAATTAAATGGATTTAAAATGTCAATATTAATAGTTATCAGGGCATTAACTTCAAATAAAGGATTTATAATATTTTATTGGATCATAAACTCAAACGTCCCACACACTGGAGAAAAATCGAACTTCATAGTGCTAGGAAAAAAACACCACGCTTTTCTACAATATACAAAAGGATACATCACTTTATAATTCCTTTTTATTTTATTTTATTTTATTTTATTTTATTTTATTTTAGATTGCCTCACTGCAGAAGGACAACGAGAAGATCCAGTCCAATCCGGAGGTACCTCCAAGCGATGACGACACTGAGATCCACAAGATCAAAAAGGTGAGGGAACTGTGCAGTCATATTGGGCAGGCGGTTAAAAATAATTCAAAGAATGAAAAAAAAAATCACACTGTCTCAGAGTCGACAGCTCTTCAGCCTGCGTCAAGTAGACCTGCTGCTCTCATTTTGGATTCCCTTGAAACACGCATCTCAAACACTAGACTTCAGCATTGGTGCTGATGAGGTTAACTGGTCACCAGTTCCAAATGAGAAACTTTTAAGGTCACACCAATCGTGCCAAATTGCAATCACAAACATCCCATGTCATGGATTACCCTTGCAGGTCCAGAGTTTCCTGCGAGGTTGGATTTGTCGCAGGAAGTGGAAAACCATCATTCAGGACTACATCCGTTCGCCTCACGCGGAAAGCATGAGGAAGAGGAACCAGGTTGTATTTAGCATGCTGGAGGCCGAGGCCGAATATGTCCAACAGCTTCACATCCTGGTCAACAACTTCCTGCGGCCGCTACGTATGGCTGCAAGCTCCAAGAAGCCGCCCATCACCCACGATGACGTCAGCAGCATCTTCCTCAACAGGTAGCGACGCCCAACTCTAATACAATCTTTGTCAATTTGAAAAGCTGATAATGTATTCTATTGCATTTATTTATTTATTTATTTATTTATTTGTTTGTTTGTTATTTATTTATTTATTTGTGTGTTTTTGGAACATTTATCTTTTTTATTGACACATTTGTTTTCAAATTTATTTATTCATTTATATTTTTGTTTACACATTTATGTATTTATTTATGTGTTTTTACGCATTTATTTTTTACGTGTTTGTTTACACATTTATTTATTTATGTATTTATTTACTTGTTTGTTTACAAATTTATTTATTTATTTGTGTGTTTTTTGAACATTCATCTTTTTTATTTACGCATTTGTTTACAAATGTATTTATTCATTTATATTTTTGTTTACACATTTATGTATTTATTTATGTGTTTTTACACATTTATTCTTTACGTGTTTGTTTACACATTTATTTATGTATTTATTTACGCGTTTGTTTCCAATTGTATTTATTTATTTATTTATTTGTGTGTTTTTTCGAACATTTATTTTTTTATTTACGCATTTGTTTACAAATTTATTTATTCATTTATATTTTTGTTTACACATTTATGTATTTATTTATGTGTTTTTACACATTTATTTTTTACGTGTTTGTTTACACATTTGGATTGGATTGGATTTGCCTTTATTAGTCTCACAGTGGAGAAATTTACATTTCACAGCAGCAAAGTGATGAAAGGAATGAAAGTAGAAAAAAGAAATACATAAGCTGCTGGAAAGGCAACCCCTCTCGCGCCGCCGTCTTTATTTATTTATGTGTTTATTTATTTATTTATTTATTTAATTACGTGTTTGTTTACAATTTTATTTATTTATTTATTTTTGGCAGCGAGACCATCATGTTCCTCCACCAAATCTTCTACCAGGGCCTGAAAGCCAGGATTGCTAGCTGGCCCACGCTGGTGCTGGGTAAGAGAGACAACGAAAATGCAACCAGGCTTGTTATGATCACCAAAATGTGTCACTTGTCTGATGAAAATCCTGTGTATCCACTCTTATTTAATTTTTTGGGGTCAAATAGTCGTCCCTGCATACTTGGGAGGTTATTAGGATTCAGCCTCACACCAATAATTGATACCCCAGATAATATAATTGCTTCTATTAATAGTTTAAACTCGAGTATAATTAGCCCACAAACTACGATCATGAATATTTTAAATATTTAATAAGTATAGTTTAATATTATATAATATAATTAATAGTAGTTTAATAAGTATAATAAGTATATTAAAATTTTATAGCCCATGTATTGTTTGTTTCCGCCCCAAAAAAAACACACTCTTCATTAGTGCAGCATATTTCATTGACTCCAATTACTTGTTTCCTATTGGTCAACTCCAGGTATCTTAAGATAGTACAGAAAGATGCAAAAATATGTTGAGGTCCCACAAAAATATCTGAGTTTTACATGTACAGCTCATGATAGATTCCACATTTCAAAAAAATAGACTGCCAATTGGTGGTGTTATCTTTAATTATTTATGTTGCCAAAGAACCAGTGAAGCATTTCACGCTGAAAGGGAATGGGTTTGCTGACATGTTTTTTGTAGCTCCTTTTTTGGGGGGTGTGTCACGGTTTGATAGGTGGTGATGGCGGGTGCGGATCCCAAAAAGCAGGCAGGAGTGAGTGGGAGGTTGTTTGACAAATTGTATTAAAATAAAGGTCAGCAGGAACAAAATGTAAAACATCAAAATCATCTGAATGGAAAAAATACAAAGTAGCAAAAGAAGACCAAAAGTAAAAGTCCGCCAAGGTTAAACAAACACATGCACAGCATGCAGCAAACAAGCAGCAAACAATGAACCGACAACGGATGGTCGTGCCGGGTGTCCTTTTAAGTGACAGTGATTATAACGACCAGCACCTGCGAGGCTGCCGGCAGGGCTGACGTCGCTACCCGTTGGTCACCAATCTGATCGGGACGACCAGCACCTGTGCAGGTGCAGGCGGGGCGGACAGCGCCCCCCGTTGGTCGCCAACCAGATCATGACAGGGGGTGAACATCATGTGATAACCTCAACGCATCAAAGCGGTCGACGCATCAAAAACAATATGGCGAAATTGCTTACAATCAGACTAAAAGACTGACTGACAGACTCCCGCATGTGGCTGCCGCTGCTCACCGGCAGAAAAAATATCCTGTGACTTATAAATGAAATGTATTATTATTATTATTATTATTATTATTATTAAATTGTGTGCTATAATTCTGATGTTAATGCAAACTTTCAATACCTTGTTCCATAAAGGACCACTTGAATAATGCTGAGAAAAAGAAAAAAAACATTTATAATGTGCAAGTCATCTGGCCCACACTCTTAGTTCAGTAAATCTGTCTCGACTTGTGCAAGTCCACAAATCCTAAGAAATCGTCATTGCGCCTCTCTGTTGCCCGCAGACAGATATCCAATCTGCTTCTCTTGTTCCAGACAAAGTTTTTGACGGGGAATTTAATCAAACTCTCACAAACTAAAGATGTGTGCAAAAGTCACGCTGGCCTTTGCCAACTTGGAGCTGATGAGTGAGACTGGGCATCTTGGAGCTTTTAAAGGGACATTAGCTGAAAGGCTTTTCTGACTGACACTCATAGCTTCCCGTCCAGTCCTTCGTTCTTCTTCTTCTTCTTTGTTCTTTTAGTGACATTTTAATCATTTTATATTGAGAATTCTTGATCTTTATTAGTGTGTCGGCGCACACGCTTTCTGCTGACCCAAATACGCACGGCTTCACACACATGCAAGCTGTCCAAAGATCGCTCTCCCTGTGACCGCCGACCGTGAGCCCGACGCGGCATTTGCGTCGCGGCGATCCCACCCGCTCGACCGCCGACACCCACCGACAGCGTCAGTGGACAACCCCCCCAGATTGCTGTGCGAGTGAGATGCTGTCATTCTGGAGAAAATTGTCGGACGCGTTTGTTCAGAAACAGTTATTTTGTATCCTCATTTTGTGCAACGCTGCTTCGGCAAATAAACATCCTACTTGTTCGTTTGGATAGACAGCTGGGGGCGGAGCCGCGCCTCCCCGCTTACCCCACCTATATATATAATAATAATATAATATATATTTTTATATAATATATAATTTTTCCATGGTCGACAGTCTATGCTTCTAAATCCTGCTACATGCAGAACAACGCTGCTGCTTCTACCGTAAAATAAAAAAAATATGTCAAAAAACACTTGATGATTAATTTCAGCATGAAGAACTGAAAAAGTCTTGCCCAGTCGATACGCAAAGTATGTTTTCTCTCCTCCTAACAGCCGACCTCTTTGACATTTTGCTGCCCATGTTAAACATCTACCAAGAGTTTGTGAGGAATCATCAGTACAGCCTGCAGATCTTGGCCCACTGCAAACAGAACCGAGACTTTGACAAACTTCTGAAGCAGTACGAGACGAAGCCCGACTGCGAGGAAAGAACGCTGGAGACTTTCCTAACTTACCCCATGTTTCAGGTATGCACAACAGGGCCTCCACTCACAAATGCACTTGAATATGGACTCCCCACAAATAACATGAAGCACATCAGTGAGTTTTTAGTACTTTGGGAATGTCAATACTTTTTTTTCTGCCCATAGTGGCTTAAAGTGCTTGCATAGATTTGGATATTGAATCTTTCGCTATAGTAAGAACTGAAAAACGGAGTTAAAGTATAGCGATTTTAATAATTAACTCATTCACTGTCATTCACACATTTATTTGAGATTATTTTGTTTTGTCATTCCTTGGGTGCCGATACAGCGCTGGCCATGGCCTCTGGCAATGGCCTGTGGCAATGTTTTTATTTTCCACAAGTGGGCAGAATTTCCCCTTTTTATCCATGTTAGCGCTTCATATTTGTAGTATGTATTCCATTGTGAGTATGTATAGTATGTATTCCATTGTATTTTGGGCAGCCCTCCTCATTTCAAGCTCATACAACTCCAGATCCATATAATTTAGGAATTAAGTATTTTTTTCTGATCAAAGAAGGAGACGGAGGTTTCTAACGCTGCATTGAATGTTTATGTAGTCCTAAAATTCAATATTCAGTGGGTCCTGGAATTCAAGTGACAATGACAAAAACCCTAGCACTCGAGTGGACAAATTTTTGTCTGGCAGTGAATGAGTTAATTACGGCATTTGTGGAGGTATTTGACTTTTATCATCATCATCACAATCGTAATGCGGCAGCCATGATTTGGTCGTTTGAATTCGCAAGCCTGTGTGTTTGATCAAAAAAAGAGAGGATCTAGATGTGACACACTTGAATGACATGATGCATCTGGACTGTAATTGCAATGAAATTGATCTCGCCCAATTACTAATTTTGTACAGTTGTTGAATATCTTGTCACTTCAAGAAGTTTAAATGTTTAATGAGTGCTTTTCTCTCTGTCAGATTCCTCGTTATATTTTGACCCTCCATGAATTACTGGCTCACACTCCTCATGAACATGTGGAGCGAAATAGCTTGGACTATGCCAAGTCCAAACTGGAAGAGCTTTCAAGGTACATCTCATCTTCATGTTGTCAGTAGGAATGAGACTTCAGACTCTTCTGAACTTCTTTTTCCATACCAGTGTCAAGATCATGTTTGTAAATAGGGTTTTTGATGAGATCTGTGTGAATGTCGCTCAACTTTCCAGAACCTTGATGAGGTTATTTGATAATTCAACATCTAATTGCACACATTCAACATGAATTTCAATGGTAAATTATTCACTACAAATATATTTTGCCCAATATTACTTTTGACGCAATTTACTCTATCTGGTCAGAGTAGTTTACGCAAAAAACAAGACCCCATAAGATGCTGTAAATTTTGAAGAGAGATTATGGCTTCATTTTCAATGCAACAGACCCTATTGAGCCTTTATATTTTTTTTCTACACAGACCATGTGGCTAATCCTTTTATTTTTTTCAGAGTAATGCACGACGAGGTAAGCGAAACAGAGAACATTCGAAAAAATCTAGCCATTGAACGAATGATTGTGGAGGGATGTGAAGTACTGCTGGACACCAGCCAGACCTTTGTCAGGCAAGGTAGGTTTGTTTTATCACCACTCACTGCCATTGTTAATTTATATATTCATCCATATATACTGATTTCATCTTTTCAACCAAAACTGGTACACATTCACCAACAATCCAGAACATGTTTAACATTTTCCTTCCCTTCAACAATGGCCTGATGGACCGATGCCTTTGTTATGTTAAGACAAATTTCCGTCCCTGATATGTTTGTAAATTGTTCGTGGTAGACAATCTTAATATGATAAACCTGTTCAATATTTACAATCTTTTGTGTTGAATATTTGTCATCATAGTCATTCACTACAATAAATATGACAAATAAAAGGGCTCGCCATTCACATGAAGCTACCAGTTAAGCTAACCATTAGCCTATCATCTTTGTGTACTCCAATGCCTTGCGGAACCAACGCTGCCTCCCACAGGTCACTCTTGGTATGATAACAGACATTGACATGTTTATGGTGTGTGGTTTTATTAAAACATATTTTAAACTCTGCATTAGCCAAAAAAACCCAAAGGTATTGCTATAGTGATTGGATATACATTTCCGGATTCTACAAAACTGAAATTCATATATAACTGTTTCATTTCTTGAGTTTCTACCCACAAAATATTTGGATTGGAACGACCAAAAGAAGACTGTGAAACTAAAAATGTACATTTTCCAAAGCTGTGAAGAATCTATGTTTGCAACGTGAATTTCTATGTTAGGACTGCCCGTCCACAGGTTCTCTGATCCAGGTGCCCATGAGTGAGAAGGGCAAGATCACCAGAGGCCGTATGGGTTCTTTGTCCCTAAAGAAGGAAGGCGAGAGACAGTGCTTCCTCTTTTCCAAACATCTCATCATCTGCACAAGAGGCTCAGGGGGGAAACTGCACGTCACCAAAGTAAAGGAATTATCTTTGATAAAATACGGAAAACCACATTTTTACCCCAATATATGTTAACTCATTCACTGCCAGACGTGCAAAAATGTGTACACTCCAGTGCCAGGGTTTTTGTCATTGTCACTCGAATTCCAGGATCCACAGAATATTGAGTTTTAGGACTACATAAACATTCAGTATAGTGTTAGAAACCTTAGACTCTCTTCTTTCATCAGAAAAAAGAGTTAATTCCTAAATTACATGTGTCTGAAATTATATGATCTTGAAATGCGGGCGGATGTCCAAAATACAATGCAATACATACATATTGGTTTATATAGCGCTTTAACATCTGAAGCTGGAACAAAGCACTAACATGGAAAAAGAGACATGCTTCCCTCTGTGGAAAAGAGACAAAAAACATTGCCAGAGGCCATGGCCAGTCCTTTATCAGCACCCAAGCATGAAAAAACACAACCTGAACAAATTCGTGAATGGCGTTTTTTGTCATATTTTCAATTCCCAAATACATTCGTGAATGGCAGTGAATTAGTTAATGCCTGACAATGTAGTTAACCCCTTCTACCCCTTTGTAGGGGCTGAGAATAGAACCCCATTGTAACAAATGGCAAAATTCTGTCAGTAATTGGTGCCCCACTTCTGAATATTCCTTTATAATGTGTCAATGACACTTAAATATAATGTGTAAGTCATTTTACAATGCTACTACTAATTATAAACAAACAAACAATAAATACATCAATTGGTGCTATCTTGTGGTATTTTAGAGGGCTAAAAATAGGGGATTATTTCCTGGAATAAATGCTGGAAGTTTAATGTGATCCATATAACCTTTAATTGACATGCACTCCGTCTTAAAGAATGGTGTGGTGTCCCTCATCGACTGCACACTGATGGAGGATCCAGAGGGCACTGATGATGAGGGTAAGTTATAACAGACTCAGTAAATTAGCTACCATGCTACTGTGCAGGTTGTGACAGATACGTTCCAGGACGGGTGTCACTGCTGTGGTGTTGTACTTACAAACAAAGACAGATTTACTGGCAAGTAATAATCAGCAGGTGCAACGTAGGAAACTCTACCTACTGACATTTTCCAAAGAAACTGCCACAGGAGGAATAGAAAGTTGTGCTGCCATAACTCTTGCCTCTTCTAATTGTACTTTTTCTCTTCTAATCTTTGGCATTTGACTCAGCATGATTCAGACTTGATCTTAGTTTTACTCCCTTGTGCTTTCTACCATCTTTGTTATATGATAGTTGTCCATGTTAAGCGCTTTGTTAGAGCTCCATCTGTTGTTAAAGCGCTATATAAATCAATATGTATTGTATTGTATTGTATTGTATTGTATTGTATTGTATTGTCACGCACTGAATGAAGCAAATAATGCAGTCTGTTTGTTGACGTCATGGTTGATTGAAAGCATACATTTCCATTATTGTTGATCATCAAAAATCAGGATAGATCAGATATAATCAAAGTGCTTGATTTTTTTTTTGCCAGGCTTTTGGCCATCCATTTACTGTGTCATAGAAAGCATTTGGTGTGCCTTTTCTCGTGAAACTAAATACAGTACAGGGACCGTTGAACGGTTTATCGAATTTGTACGCTGCAGCTAAAGGGGAGCGGAGTGGCCAGGACACTGAGCATTTGGACTTTAAAGTAATTGTGGAGCCTAAAGACGGGCAGCCTCACACTGTCATCCTGGTGGCTTCATCACGGCAAGAAAAGTCGGCGTGGACGAGTGACATCAGCCAGGTAAAGACCAATAAAAAACACTTTAAGATTGTAATGTGCAGAATTTTATGTATACTTTGTGAGGAGACAACAGCAGCCCAGACTTCACCACTGAGAACCCACTAACACTTTTACGCTTCCATCTGCTCTGCTTTGTCTATCCGTCTCCTAGTGCATCGACAACATCCGCTGCAATGGTCTGATGATGAATGCTTTTGAGGAAAACAGTAAAGTCTCCGTGCCTCAGATGATTAAGTGAGAGTCACACCAGGCATTTTACACGCACAACTGGAAATAAGTTAAAGTATCAAAGTATCAATGAGAGTTTAAGCCGTCTCCCTATGCAGTCCTTTCTCCAACACTCCAATAAGACACACATTTGATCAACTGTTGCATTGTACATCATTTTAGAAGCATCAAATCAAAGTATACAATACTATAAGAAACTCAATGCATGGCTTATATATGGTCCAGTATCGCCACGGTGATACATTTCCGATAAATTCTACTCTTTAGCTTCATGATTTAGACAATTGAGCACGTAAGTAAAGTGGCATGTGCTGTTCGAACGACTGTCGTATCGTTTTGTCCACTACTGAGTGACCAAGGAAAAGGCTTCTTCAGCCGTCATCTGTACTTCTTTGAAGGTGTTTCGCTCCTCATCCGAAGAGCTTTGTCAGTGAACTAAAGTTGTGCTGGTACCCCTGGAGTAATCATATTGGCTTCAGGGAGTGGTCCACTGCTCCCCCAACCTTAGATCAGTGACCTTTCATATCAGAGGGCTGGCACGGTCACCTCTGTCCATTAGGGATATAGGGCCAAGGTTACCAGCGCAACTTTAGTTCGCTCATTCTTCGGATGAGGAGCGAACTGTCCGACACCTTCAAAGAAGTACAGATGACGGCTAAAGAAACCTTTTCCTCGATGGATCACGAATGAGAGCATACACAGACGTTACTATACTGAGTGACATTTCTGTACATAAAATCACTTGTATTCCTCTCTGTAAACAACACAAAACATCCTCATTCATTTTGCCCCTGCAGATCCGACACCAGCTTATACTGCGACGACGTCGACATCCGTTTCAGCAAAATGATGAACTCCTGCAAGGTCCTGCAAATCCGCTATGCAAGCGTAGAACGCTTGCTAGAGAGGCTGACCGACCTGCGCTTCCTCTCCATCGACTTCCTCAACACTTTTCTTCACTCCTACCGCGTTTTCACCAGTGCAGACGTTGTCCTGGACAAGCTCATCACCATCTACAAGAAGCCCATCAGTGCCATCCCTGCACGGTGAGCATTGTCTTTGGTATACGGAAATACCAATAGAAGTACAGTAAGACCTCAACTTACGAAATTAATTGGTTCCCAGACAGAGTGTGTAAGGCGAAAATAAAATAAAATAAAATGGGAATAATCCGTTCCCGGGTTTCCATAAAATATGCTTTTCAACTAAATAAGCCTTAAAACTACACACAACATACCTTATTCTATGTATAATAAATGTGCTATTGTATTGTAATGAAAGAAATACACTGCATTGTATCATAAAGTCACTTTATTTAGATTTGTGATGGTCATTTATGGCTTGATGGAATGGCATTGGAGGTCGACGGTCAAAGGGAATTGCTGTTTGGAAAGAGAGGCGCATTGCATGACGAATGTAATTAAAGAAATAAACTGTGCTGTAAAATAACGTTTTATTTACCTTTTTGATGGTAGTTGATGCTTATGGAAGGAGAGTCACCTTCCATAAGGACTGTTAGTAACATAACCTCTGGTGCTGTTCGGTCATGTGCTTCCGCCGAAGATCACTCAGCCAGCCGTGGTGGGTGTGTATTATGAAAATAGTGCTTATTATAAGGTTTAATTTTCATAAATTTGACGTTTGTAAGACAAAAAGTTTGTAAGTTGAGGTCTCACTGTAATTGTATTTTCCCCATTCATACCGATGGACAAATTAGTTTTCAGCAAGCCTGTCTGGAGTCATTTGGAAAGAAAAAAAAGTGAAGTGACGATAGAAACTACACATAGAAAGGCAATAACTGAGATTTGAGCCCAGACCCGAAGAACTGTGAGACACAAGTGTCAATCACAAGGTTGACAAGTTTGAGAACTTCGTATAGTTCTCCCCTGCAATGACCCCCCCTGAGCCCAAATATTTTCATTCCACTGTCCATCCAGTCGAGGACATCACGCTCCATTAAATCCCACCCACCTTTCCTTCCTTCACCCTCCTTCTCGCTTTTTATTCCTCTTTCCACAAGTCTGACCATCCTTCTCTTCACCACACTGTCGCCATGACAACCCCGTACTTTGCTGCAGGACCCCACCCTCTCCCTCGCCCTCCTCCTCTCCCATCTGCAGCAGTATTAAATGTTGATGGTGGTGTTTTTGTACTTCATCGCCCCCCAGCCCCCATTTTTTTGGCTGCAGTTTCTATCCTCTTGCCTTTTTTAACAAATGATGCGGCCAGACGCACCGCATACTGTCACAGTGGCCAAAGCGTCCCCAAACACCCGCTCACATGCAGCAGCCTTCACCGTGGAGGAATCCATATCCGCTGTTACTGACTCCAGCCTACCTTTGCTTCTTTCTCTCTCTCTCTCTGTTTTTTTCTCTCTCTCTCTCTCTCTCTCTCTGTCTCTCTCTCTCTCTCGCTCTCTCTCTCTCTCTCCCCATGTCTCAGTAGACCTCCTCCGGGCTGGTTGCTGTTGGCAGCGCCCGTGCCTTCTACCGCTGTCACTTGGCAGGCTATTTATAGGCCTTCAGAGGGGGTGTCTCTCAGTGCAAGGAGGATACTGTCTTAAACAATGTTGCTCCCATAAAAAGGAAGAGGTGGATGGAGCTCCCTAACGGGCCCGGCGTTAATGCTCTCTCTCTGTATGCAAGACACACATAACATAGCAAAGTGTACCCTCAGTGCGGAATTTGGAACATACTATATTTGGCTATTTTGAATGTGTTTCAATTGGCTGAAATGGCCTTCAACAAATCCCAAAGGCACAATCTGTTGCAAAAAGAATATTATTGACATATTTAATGAGCTGAATTTGGCAATGGAAAATTATGACAAACTTCTATCCTTTTGTGGGAGTTTCATGAAATTTTATCAATATAAATGACCAGGACAATTTTTTGACATTTTTGCTTTGTGGGAAGCCATTTTCTGTTCCAATGCGAAGAGTTGGATGCAAAATGGCACGATTGCGTTTTGTTTCTCGCCTGTGAGAAACCAATCAAACCAATTGAGTGTGCGAGAAACTACTCCAACGCTTGATGTGAAAGATTTTATGTCTTTACAGAAAGAGTTAAAAGGCCTCAGAAACACTCCTGAATTCACATAGAATGTGTTCCAATACAATATACATTTGAATTGAATTGGATTGAATTAGCCTTAATTAGTCTCACAGTGGAGACATTTACATTTCACAGCAGCAAAGTGACGAAAGTAAGAGGAAAGGAAAGGAAGAAGTAGAAAAACCAAAAATACGGGACCTGCTGTAAAGGCAGCCACTCTTGCGGCGCCATCTTAAAGTAAAAAAAAAAAGAAAAACGTACGTTTAAAGATACAAATTCTCCCTTTCTGCAGTGCATTGGAGCTCTTCTTTGCCAGCAGCCAGAACAACAAACTTCTGTATGGTGAGCCTCCCACATCTCCACGTGCCAGTCGCAAGTTCTCTTCCCCTCCACCGCTCGCCATCACCAAGACGTCGTCACCCAATCGCCGCCGCAAGCTCTCGCTCAACATTCCTATCATCACGGGAGGCAAAGCGCTGGACCTCGCTGCTCTAAGCTGCTCCCCAAACGGCTATGCGAGCATGCACACCGCTATGTCCCCCTTTGGTAAAACCGCTCTGGACATCAACAAGTTGTTTGTCTCCAGCACCATGACCAGCAAGATCACCGATGAGGGAGAAGCCAAGACTGAGAGCAAATCCGATGAGCCTGTCCTCAACAAGCAAGGTCAGAATGATACTGATGGATTGGACTGTAGTACCCTTTATTAGTCTCGCACTGGAGAAATTTACATTTCACAGCAGCAGAGTTATTAAGGGAAGAGGAAAGGAAGAAGTAGAGAAACAAAATACAGGAGCTGCTTGAAAGGCAGCCACTGTCACGGCGCCATCTTGAAGTGAAAAGAACAAAAACAAACAAAAAACGAAAAAAACTAAATAAAAAATAATATGACAACACAGTCATTCAATCTTCACTTTCTGCACCCTTGTTGTTGTATTTAGCAGTTTGATATAAAAAGGAGAGGATCAAAGTGTCCTTTTCACCAGTGGATCGGGGTCGTCATGGTGCAATGTGCCCGTCTGCTACAAGCTAAATTTTGAAAGCAAACACGAAGCTGTAGCATCCATTGATGAAAGTGATTGTCTCACATCTCCTTTCCCACGTAAATCCTCTTTAATTCCAAGCCATGACAGTTCCACATATGCATCGGCGCTCTGCGCTGACGCGCCTTTCTTCTTCTATTTATTCTATTCATCATGCATTAAATTATGAGTGGCCTAATTTAACTTTAAATTGTTCAAGATGCTAAAAACTATTAATCAAGATCATTTTTATTGTTTTATTTTGAATAATAATAATAATAATATTATTATTATTATTATTAATGTATTATATGTATAATATATTAATAATAATAATTATTATTATTATATTAATGTATAATAATAATAATAATAATTATTATTAATAATAATATTATTATTATTATTATTATATAAATTTTATTTATAAGCGCTTTTCAAAACTCTCAAGGTCACTTGACAGTCACAATATATTTTTTTTTTTTGTGGGTGAGCAGCGGCAGTCACACGCGCCAGCGTTCACTCAACCTGGAATAACTCAAATTGATAGAAAGCTAACTAGCTAGCTATCTAGTTATCTAGATAGCTAATAGATGACTAGCTAGCCAGCCAGATAGCTGGAATGAACATTACTAATCTATCACTAGCAGTGCAGGAGTGCCGTACGTAGCCTGAAATACAATCCTGGATTGGTTGCCAATCATATCAAAATATGCAGTGCAATAATGACCACATTGAAAAGTCAAAACACTAACTACACTGTATTTGTTGACACATAAGCCTCTCTACAATGTTCCTATGACATTGTTCAGGTAAACCACTACAACCAAAAAAAACACAATATACTCTTAGAGCTCTGGGGAATGCAGTGGTGTTAATTCCAACTTCAGAAAACCCACGTTTATCTTTACGCTGCTCTTTTCGTCTCGATCCAGATGTTTCAGTGAGAGAGGAATGTGACGAAGAACCCTGTCAGACTGACGAGACGGAAGCGGAGATGTCTCCTCCCAAGTCTCCGTCGACACCCAAGAACGTCAAGTCCAAAAATTGTGGTACGTAACTCACACAAACAAATTACAAGTGATCTTTATAGAATACGACTTTTTATACATATGTAACCATAATATTATTATGAAATTTTACATACAGTGGGACCTCAACTTACAAACACCTTATCTTACAAACTTTTCGTCTTACAAACGTCAAATTTATGAAAATTAAACCTTATAATAAGCACTATTTTCATAATACACACCCACCACTGCTGGCGGGGTAATCTTCGGCGGAAGCACACGACCGAACACCACAGAGGTTAAGTTACTAACAGTCCATATGGAAGGTGACTCTCCTTCCATAAGCCATCAACGACCATCAAAAAGGTAAATAAAACTTGATTTTAAAGCACAGTTTATTTCTTTAATTACAGTCCTCATGTAATGCGCCTCTCTTTCCAAACAGCAATTCCCTTTGACTTTCGACCTCCAACGCCATTCCATCAAGCCCTAAATGACCATCACAAATGTACATAAAGGGACTTTATGATACAATGCAGTGTATTTATTTCATTACAATACAATAGCACATTTATTATACATAGAATAAGGTATGTTGTGTGTAGTTTTTTAAGCTTATTTAGTTAAAAAGTATATTTTATGGAAACCCGGGAACGGATTATTCCCATTTTAATGGTTTCCTATGGGAATTTTATTTTTGAGATACCCACTTTTCGCCTTACACACTTTGTCTGGGAACCGATTAAGTTCGTAAGTTGAGGTCTCACTGTATTTCAAGCAACTTGCCCAGTCATGTAAAACAGTACCTGTACTATTCAGTTGTATACAGGTAAACAGGTTAATTGTGCCTTCTGCCAGTCACGAAGCGGCACAATGATAAACAGATAACGAAATAATAGTTTTTGGCACAAGTACATAACATTAACGTGCAAAGCTGCATCAAAGTCAGCAATAGAGTCAGTTAACATGACAACAGCAACTGTGCATACGTAGACAGAAAATGGAAATCATCAAGTCTGGCAAAAACCAAACAAGGACTTGTCGGGAGAGAGAAAAAATAAAATAAAGACCCACAGCTTCTCGGACCTGTTGCTACCACACGTAGATGGAGCATCCACCCCGTTGGCAGTTAAGCACAATTAATCCCCAGTGTGTTCTCCTCCCACGGTGTTGGATACAAGGGAAGCCAGTGCCGTACGAGTGTGGGTAGAAGGAAACCTTGTACCCTAGCAACCATGTACGTATTCTTCTAATACCGCCCCCGGTTTGATGGAGGAAGACAGGGAGGAAATGTGAGGGGGAGGCACAGGCAAACACTGCAACTGACACAAGCCGCAGGACGAGCACACGATTTGGTCCGCCTCGGCTCAATGCCGCCCTTCGATCTGCAACCCTGTCATTTGGAATGGACACAATAATGGTTGTGATCCTCCCTCCGTTCGGGTTATATTGCCCATGTCCTTATTATGCTCACGAGTCTGCACTTGACCAGCCCAGCTAACTTAGGGTAAGAAGCAGGGGATACCCTACGATGAATACTTTTTTATACAGTCTAAGCTCTGAAGTTAAAAAAAAAAAAAAGTGAAACCTTACAAGAGCTTAGTTGAAGCGCATCAGCAGATTAACACAGGCCTTCTGCTTTTTCTGTGGATTTTTATGGCAGCTAATTATTACAAAAGAAGAAGCTGCCCCCACAGGCACTGTTGGGACGAGAAGAAAAATCAGAGACACGTGCCATCTATTTGAACAAAGTGTAGATTGTTTTGATTGTATTTATTTATTTATTTATGAAGTTATTTATGTATTTACTTGTTTATGTGTGTATTTATTTATTTATCTAACTATTTTTATGGATGTATTTGTTTATTTATCCGTCTATTTGTATGTATTTATTTATTTGTTTATCTGTCGATGTATCAATTTGTATGTGTGTTTGTATGAATTTATCTCTCTATTTAGATATTTGTCTGTATGTATTTATCTATTTATTAATTACGTATTTATTTATTCATTTATGAAGTTATTTAATATTTACTTGTTTATGTGTGTTTATTTATTTATTTATTTGTCTAACTATTTTATGTATGTATTTATGTATCAATCTATTTGTATTTGTTTATTTATTTGTTTGTTTGTTTGTTTGTCTGTCTATGTATCAATTTGTATGTGTGTATGTATGTACAGTATTTATCTCTCTATTTATGTACAGTAAAGTCTCGTTATATCGATATCGGTTATATCGATAGTACTGCTTATTACGATACTATTTCTATGAACGCAAGGAGAAAATTTACATGCCGCAGGATCGGATATATCGATAGTCCGGTTATATCGATATTTTTTCCGACTCCCGAGAATATCGATATAACGAGACTTTACTGCATTTGTCTTTTTATTTATTTATTTATTTATTTATTTATTCATTTATCTGTCTGTGTATCTATTTGTATTTATGTATGTATGTATGATTGTATGTATGTATGTATTGTATTTGGATGTATTTATTTTATTCATTTATTTATCTGATTATGTATTTGTTTGTTTGTGTATTTGTCTATTATTCTATTTGTATTTATGTATGTATGTTGTTATTTATTTATTTATTTGTTTATTTGTTTATTTTTATGACATTTGACAAAAATGAACTACCTGTCTATCTGCCACAGGGGTCATTTTTCCTCTTTGTTCTGAATATTGACTTTTAAGTTTTGTCTTATTATGGTTACATTTGGTACGACAGCTTGTTGTATTTATTGATTCCTTTTCGGATTGAAAAGTGGAACTACTGTATTATTGATTCTCACAAATGGGTTGGGTTTCATAATTAGGCTGACTCTTAGAAGTCACAGGTTCAAATGTTGCCTACCAACGGACATTAGATTTGATCAATACTAAAAGAAATACCTGAAATTGTATTACGTCTGTGTAAGCTCTCAGTCGTACAGGAGTGGTCCATCGATGAGAAGGTTTCTTCAGCCGTCATCTGTACAAAAGTGAAGGTTTCGGACGTTTCGCCTCCTATCCAAGAGGCTTCGTCAGCGAACTAAAGTCTGACTGGTCGTATCGGCCCCATTTATATATCCCTAATGTCCAGACATGGTGGCGCCGGACACAGCTATGATAGGTTGCGAAAGTTTCGCAATGCTGACGAGGGTCGTTATGCTGATGAGGTGATACCGGGGGGAGTGGGGGTAATAGGCCAGTCGTTAGTCAGGAATGTAGGAACAATCAGTGGGGCCACAGGGAGGGGTCCCCTGCCCCCTCCAACCTGAGAGTAGGGACCTATCATAGCTGTGTCCGGCGCCACCATGTCTGGACATTAGGGATATATAAATGGGGCCGATACGACCAGTCAGACTGTAGTTCGCTGACGAAGCCTCTTGGATAGGAGGTGAAACGTCCGAAACCTTCACTTTTGTACAGATGACGGCTGAAGAAACCTTCTCATCCCTGAAATTGTATTGGATAAATGAAGCGTAACATTCAATTCTTCTTGGCCCACAGAATTTACGCTGTTCTCCTTCAACAACAGCATGGTTGTATCATCTTGTCGGGAACTGGACAATAACCGCAGCGCACTCTCGGCGGCGTCGGCCTTCGCCATCGCCACCGCTGGTGCCAACGAGGGCGCGCCGACCAAAGAGAAATACCGGCGCATGTCCCTTGCTGCCCCAGGTTAGACAATCTACAGAAATACAAAACGCTATGAGGTCACGTGTCATGTTTTTAACTCATTCACTGCCAGATGTGCAACATTGTGGTCACTCCAGTGCCAGGGTTTTTGTCATTTTCACTCAAATTCCAGGACCCACAGAATATCGAGTTTTAGGACTACATAAACATTCAATGCAGCGTAAGAAACCTTAGAATCTCTTTTTTAATCAGAAAAAATAGTTATTTCCCAAGTTATATGGGTCTGGAGTAGTATGAGGTGCAAGTGGGGGTGGCTGTACAAAAGGCAAATGCTGCCCCCTTGTGGAAGGGAAAAACATTGCCAGAAGTCTGACCAGTGCTTTATCAGCACCCCTGCAAGAAAATTAAAACCTGAACAAATTCTGGAATGGCGCTCCACATCATATTTTCAATTCCCGAATAAATTTGGGAATTGCAGTGAATGAGTTAAAATAGTTTTTTAGCATTTTTATTACTGAGAATTTTCCAAAATTTGACAATGTGCCGCAAATTCACACATAAACAAACAGCCTCGCATACAAAACACGAAAGATAGTGTCTCGATAATATAAATTTGGGAGAGAGAGTTATTATTTTTAATATTAATACAAGAAAATTGTTTTCATCATGCCAACTGTTACCTAGCGTCCAGATTTAAACTAATTTTGTTTTCTTAATATTCTAATCTAACAAAATTGGGGATTTTTATTCACTTCAAGCTTCAATCAACAAACCGAGTTCACTTTTCGATTTCAACCTTGAAAATAAATTGAGTTTTCCATGATGCACTAATTTCTCGAGGTGAATGTATTATCTTTTACCTATTGGCAGGATTTTCGACAGACCAGAGGAATGGAGACAAGGAGTTTGTTATCCGAAGAGCAGCTACAAACCGAGTCCTGAATGTACTGCGTCACTGGGTGTCCAAACACGCCCAGGTACACACGCTTTTCACGATGGATAGATAGATGGATAGATAGATATCAATAGCGCTTGTTATTGATCTCCAGGACTTTGAGTTGAACTCAGAGCTGAAGATAAGGGTCATTGGCTTTCTTGAGGAGGTGATGCATGACCCAGAACTCCTGACACAGGAAAGAAAGGCTGCTGCAAACATTATTAGGTGGGTTTATTTCTTTTCAGACATAGATACACACTAATAAAAAAAATGGTGTTTACCTAATTATTTTTAGAGTGGTTGTGTGAAATAAAATGATCTGTATCCAGATTTGTTTTTTTTAATAGACGAGAGATCGGATTAATCAAATATGGATGAATAAATGGATCCAAATGGTTTTATTTTGTAGAACCATCTGAGGAAATATAATTGAGGAAATTCAACACGGCATATTATTCAGTGTACGATAAAGATATTTATTTCCATAAATCTTTTTTCCATAAAATGTTGACACAACGTGAAATTCTTCACTGACATAAAGGTACAGTTAACCTACTAAGGCTGGAACAATGTGATAAACGAAGAACCTCGTCATGGGGTTTATTAGAAAAAAAGAAGTGGCAGTGGCTCATTTCTATTTCCAAAACACAGACAGGTTTGAAGCACTTTTCTCACTCTGCATGTCACGTTTCGGTTTGTGACCAACGGGTGGCAATGTAGGGCCACGCCTGGTTGTTTTAATCAGTGGCACTTAAAAGGACTCCCGGCATGACCATTCAATGTCGGGTCATTGTTTGTTTCACATTGTCAGGTTTGTTTCGTCGTCATGTTTTATTCATGGCTTTGTTTGCTACTTTGTACCTTTTAGTTCTGTTAACTTTGTTGTTTGATATTATGTTCCTGCTGACTTTATTTAATACAATTTGTCAAATATGCCCTGCTCCTCCCTCCTGCCTGCATTTTTGGGGTCCACCAACACCACCACCTTGCAAATCGTGACATTGCTTGCAGGACGCTCACACAGGAGGACCCCGGAGACAACCAAGTGACCCTAGAAGAAATCATTCGCACGGTGAGAGGAAAACATCATCAGCCCAGTCGCCTTTCATCTTCGGCTCTCATGTTACAATATTGTGTTTGTTGTATATGTATGTTTCAGGCAATGGAGGAGTGCAGGAACGAGCCTTTTGAGAGCCACTCTGCCCTGGAGATCGCCGAGCAGCTTACTCTGCTCGATCACTTAATCTTCAAGGTCATCCCGTATGAGTGAGTGCAATGAAATACACTTTTGGTCATTGTCTTTCCTGACAAAATATGACTCAGCCATGTGACAAATGTGATTAGACAGATAACGTACAGTGAGACCTCAACTTACAAACACCTTATCTTACAAACTTTTCGTCTTAAGAACCTCTAATTTATGAAAATCAAAACTTAAAATAAGCACTTTTTTCATAATACACACCCAACACGGCTGGCGGGGTGATCTTCGGCGGAAGCACACGACCGAACAGCGCTCCAGCCGGCGCTACTTTGCACACCCCCTCTCATTGAATGCAGACGTCGATCGCCTACTTGAAGCTTTTTGCTTATAATTTTGCTATGATGGGAGTGAAAAAAAAAAACACCACAGGCTCGTGTTCAGCCCAAGAAGACATAAAATAAAATCACCGTTGCTGAGAAGAAGGAGCTGATTGAAAAACACGAACGAGGTGTGCGTTTGTGTGATTTAGTGGCCGAGCACGGCTATGCTAAGTCAACCATTGCTCCCATTCTCCGGAACAGAGAAGCCATCAAAGGTGCGTCTGTTGCACAAGGTGTTTCCGTGCTCTCAAAGCGACGGTCTGGGGCAATCGAAGAAGTTGAAAAAAACTAAACACAGTTTATTTCTTTAATTACAGTCCTCATGTAATGTGCCTCTCTTTGTGACTTTGTGATACAATGCAGTGTATTTCTTTCATTACAATACAATAGCACATTTATTATACATAGAATAAGGTATGTTTTAAGGCTTATTTAGTTAAAAACTATATTTTATGGAAACCCAGGAACGGATTATTCCCATTTTAATGGTTTCCTATGGGAATTTTTTTTTTGAGATACACACTTTTCGCCTTACACACTCTGTCTGGGAACCAATTAAGTTCGTAAATTGAGGTCTCACTATATTGGGAAATGAATGGCGTCTGAGATGGGTTGAAGTTGGTCGACATAAAATCCTCCGATGGGTTCAGTGGTGACGTCAGATATGTGAAGCTGCACAGGATGACATTAGTGGGAATAAGCCCTCCTCACCTCTTCACAGCCCTGAAATAAACCTATTTTAAGTTTTTTAATTCGGAAATACATTTATTGGGAATTTTCACCCCCTTGTGGCTTAATGGGAATACAACAAGAAATGCATGGCGATGCAACATCTCAGGAGGTACATGTGAATGTGGACATTTAAAAAATATATCCGGCTGTATATGACAAAATTTAAATGGTTAAAAATGGCACTACAGAACATCCATGAAGTGATAACAATTGGGCTTAATGAAATGTCTTATTTTGCAGATCTGATCAATGACATTGGTTTGGGAAATTATGATATTACAACTGATCATCAATTTTGCATGAATATGATACATATCTGCTGACCGGATCTAGCCAATTGGATCTGTGAAATGTCCAGCGCCCACTGGGTTTTTAGATTCAATATTTATCAAAAATACCCGATATGAGTAATTTAGTGCCTTTTACTGAGCATCTTCATCTTCATTCAGTTCTTGCTTGTTCTATAGCCACAAGGGGATATAAGCCAGTGTCTTCTTGTGCCGGTCCCAAGCCCGGATATATACAGTGGGTTGTGTCAGGAAGGGCATCAGCCGTAAAGGTTTGGCCAAAACAAACATGCCAATCAAACGTTATGAAGATGGAGGACACTGATTTGCTGTGGTGACCCTTTGAAGGGAAAAGCCAAAAGGAAAAGAAGAGAAAGTGGGGCTTTAACTCCTCCTGAAACATTAGAGAAGTCGACCCTGTGCATCCAAAAACGTAGCCACACTTTTTATACTTTGTGTTTTATCATAAATTGTGAGTTGTTTGTATTGAAGTGTAACAGTAGCAGCATATTATCTTTACTATATGAGATTTTTTTTTCCTAGGGAATTCTTTGGTCAAGGCTGGATGAAGAATGACAAGAATGAAAGGACTCCGTACATCATGAAAACAACCAAGCACTTCAATGACGTGCGTCTATCAGAGCAATAACGGACCGAACGCGTTGGCGTTTCAAAATAGAGTGACCGCGATTTATGTGCTTTGTTTGAATCAGATCAGCGACAGAATTGCTACTGAGATCCTGCAGTGGGATGACATCAACATGAGGGTGGCGGCCATCGAGAAATGGGTGGCAGCGGCGGACATTTGCCGCTGTCTGCACAACTACAACGCCGTGCTGGAGATCACGTCGTCACTCAACCGCAGCGCCATCTTCCGCCTCAAGAGAACCTGGCTCAAAGTCTCCAAGCAGGTAGGCTGCAAAGTCTTTCGAGTCGAGTCGAGTGGAGTCAAGTGGAGATTCTCTAAATGATTAAGTAAGTGGATTGTAATTAGCGAGAATTTTTTTGGCGTTGACGCTAACAAACTCAAAAGTCTTCTTTTACACTAATCTCAATCACACAATATTCAATGGAATCCAGTGAACTAACACATATTCCGGCTTCAGTTTTTAAAAAAAATATTTTTTGTTTGTTTTTTTTTTTTTCATTTTTTTATGTTTTTATTTTGTACACATGATCTATGTATTTATTTACAATCATTTGTTTGTTTATTCATTTATTTTTTTATTATTTTGTGTATTATGTATTTTGTGTAGTATTTATTTTGTGTATTATTTATGTTGTGTATTATTTATGTTGTTATTTATCTTGTGTGTTATTTATTTTGTGTTATTTATCTTGTGTGTTATTTATTTTATGTTATTTATTTTGTGTATTGTTTATGTTGTGTATTATATATTTTGTTTGTTATTTATCTTGTGTGTTATTTATTTTGTGTGTTATTTATCTTGTGTGTTATTTATTTTGTGTGTTGTTTATCTTGTGTGTTATTTATTTTGTGTATCATTTATGTATTACTAATTATTGATTATTTATCGTTTATTATGTATTACTAATTATTTATTATTGATTATTTATTATTATTTATGTATTATTTATTAAATGTTATTATTTGTTTATGTGTGTATTTATTTATTTATTTATTTATTTTGCTCTGTGCATCTTCTCAGCCTCACCCAGCACCCCCCTCTGTCTTATCACGTGGGTTATTATTATATATCTCTATCTACATCGCGGATTTTCATTTAACGCGGGTGGTCTTGGTTCCCATTCACCGCGGAAAACGAGGGATTACTATACTTGGACTTCATCTTGTCGCAAGGAACTATGATGAAGTGAATTGAGATCTTCCTTGAGGCAAAAGTAGTATTTTGTCACCACCATCTTGTGGCTTCTGTAGACAATTGGAAACCTTTTTTTCTGGGAGGCTTTGTACAGTATATCCTTCTTATTCTTAGGTTGTGTGTGTTTTGTCTGTTTGATTTTCTTAGACTAAAACAGTGATTGACAAGTTACAGAAGTTGGTATCATCAGAGGGTCGCTTCAAAAACCTGAGGGAGGCCCTCAAGAAGTGAGTCAGCTTTTTGACCCCATAAGCTACAGAGATAATTTCTCAGTTCATTTACACGTAAACAAACTACTACTGCACAGGTGTCAAAGTCAAGGCCCGGGGGCCAAATCCGTCCCACCACATCATTTTTTTCGGCCCGCGAAAGCAAATCAAACTTGTGAAATTCCATGATGCTTGCTAAAATCCTCACAAAAAAATCTTATTTTTGGATGTAAACCACAATAACAGTCATTATTCTTGACTTCTGATTTGAAAACTAGTTATTCGTTAATTTGTTGTGTGCTCTATATGTAATATGTGGAGGGGATTACACATTCTAATGGCTTCCCCAAATTCATAACAGCCCTTGAGAGGAAACCATCACTACAATGTGGCCCGCGGCAAAAAATGACTTTGACACCACTGTACTATTGTGTCTTTGTGTGCATGTTCAGCTGCGACCCACCTTGTGTTCCTTACCTGGGCATGTACCTGACCGACTTGGCCTTCATTGAGGAAGGAACACCCAACTACACAGAGGACAACCTGGTCAACTTTTCCAAGATGAGAATGGTGAAGGACATCTTCACGGAATTGTCTCGCTGTTTTACGTTATGTGCTCTACAAAAGACAACAAATGGAATGTCTCCCGAAAAATGACTGCAATCATTTTCTCCTGTTTACCCTCAGATATCACACATCATCAGAGAAATTCGGCAGTTTCAGCAGACGGCGTACAAGATCGATAATCAACCAAAGGTGATTTGTTGTTTTTTTTTTTCTCTCTCCTGGCCTCATTGGAGATAAACGGAATAAACGTTCACTCTGGCGAGTAATACATTCTAACATGACTACAAACCTTAACAAGTGTAGTTTTGGCATTAAAGACAGAATTTGTTAGTCATTAGAGGGATCAGAGTAACGATAAATGCAAGCAGTACAAGTACATTTTTCATCTACACGCACATGATGTGCAATGAGTAATCTTTGTCCCCCCCCAAAACAAATTTTAAACTTACTTTGAAACCCTTGGTCAAATTTCAAATGTACTCTGAGAGCCTAACTTGACTTGGAAACCCTGAAAAGACAACCGACGTCTCCGGACAAGTTGTGTCCATAATTTGTAAAATGGCTTCAAATGACTTCTACTGAGCGTATTTTACAAAGATTCCAACGCACATAGCTATATTTTACGTTTCAAAACTCGCACTGAATATTCCGGAAGTCTTGTTTTTGAGTTGGTGACGAGGCCTCACTTTACGTCACTGAAGGAACGCCCCTGACTGAAAAAAAGGACACATTGTAGCAGTCCTTCCATCACGTCAATGCATTTTACTGTACTTGTTTGGTCTAAAAACCTCGTGTTGCACCAAAAAGAGGCAGAAGAGGGTGACAAAGCTCCATGTAAGGAATTAATCAGCCTGTGGAAGCGGGCTGATTAATTCCTTACACAGCTTTGTCGCCATGTTCTGCCTTTTTTGAGTACCACATTTCCCACCCCTGATGCTTCAAAATGACACGGATTAAATTCTTTAATCAATTGCAAACATGTATGCTTTCTTCTTCAGAACTATTTGAATCATATTCATAACTGGATGAGTAACAAGAAAGCATATTCTCCGAATCTGAAGCCATTGTTTTGATTCTTGAGCAAGGCAAGATGTCTTGCCGTGACACCACGAACATGGGGGCGGGACCTTCTGAAACTGGCCACTTCCGGTTTCAAATTGAAGTACATTTTAGACACTTTGAGTCATTTTTATTGGTGTTTTGCATTTGACTAAAAATATCATACTGCGTTTTGGGGTATTTTAGATGCTATAAAACGTTTTTCTGATGTCAGTTAGGAAACAAAAAAGTGACGTCGGTTGTCCTTTAATGCTTATTTGAAATACTCTAAAAATATAATGACTTTGAAACCCTAACTCCTCTTTGAAATTGCACTTTCGAACCTCAAAATCCTCCTTGAAATCGTACTCTGAAACCCTAAGCCTATTTTGAAACCTAAGGCCTACTTTGAAAGCCTAACTTTACTTTAAACCCTAGTTTGAAAAGGTGAATGTACTTTGAGGACCTACTTTTCAACAGTTAGCCTGCTTAGAATCCCTACATTCAAGGGGTAATTTCAAACCCAACATTAAAACCCTAACCCTACTTTGAAATCCTCACACGACTTTGAAAGCTAACTATGTTGATATTATGCGCATGCATTGAAACCACATGAATGAAACCCTTATACTATTTTGAAACATTAAGCCAAATTTAAAACCCTGCTTTGGAACCCTTCGTTTTGAAATACTGCTTTGAAACCGTAACCCTATTCTGAATCCTTTCACGGCCTCATCCTATTTCGAAAATTCCTATTTGAAATCCTAATCCGAAACCCTACCCTACATTGGCTCCCAATCTTGAAACCATAACATGAAATCTTATAACATGAAATAAAATTGTTACTATTGTTACTACTGTTACTACTGTTAGTACTGTTATTATTATTATTATTATTATTATTATTATTATTATTATTATTATTATTATTATTATTATAAAAGCCGAAAGGAAAGGAAGATTATTATTATTATTATTATTATTATTATTATTATTATTATTTTTATTTATTTACAGTAAAGTCTCGTTATATCGATATCTGATATATCGATAGTCTCGGTTATATCGATACTATTTCTATGCACGCACGGAGAAAATTACATGCAAACAGGGTCGGATATATCGATAGTCCCGGTTATATCGATATTTTTTCGGACTCCCTTGAATATCGATATAACGAGACTTTACTGTATTTATTATTATTATTATTATTATTATTATTATTATTATTATTATTATTATGTATTATTATTATTATTATTATTATTATAAAAGCCGAAAGGGAAAAGATTATTATTATTATTTATTTATTATTATTATTATTATTATTATTATTATTTATTATTATTATTATTATTATTATTATTATTATTATTATTATTATTATTATTATTACAGTAAAGTCTCGTTATATCGATATCGGATATATCGATAGTCCCGGTTATATCGATACTATTTCTATGCACGCACGGAGAAAATTACATGCAAACAGGGTCGGATATATCGATAGTCCCGGTTATATCGATATTTTTTCGGACTCCCTTGAATATCGATATAACGAGACTTTACTGTATTATTTAACCAGATTAGTGCAACTAAACATTTAGTTTCTGTCATGACAGGTGGCAAAGTACTTACTGGACAACAGCTCCGTGCTGGACGAGGAACGTCTTTACGAAACATCCTTGAGGATCGAACCCAAAACATCATCATGAGGAGGCTCTTTCAACTTTCATAGCAAGTGTACATACAGAATGGTTGTATTCTATTGTGATGTACATACACGTATACGCCGCACTCTTCTAATATGTTCTCCTCAATGTCAAATATAAACGCTAAGTAAATACCCAGAGGTTTTATCTATATAGTTGCTGGAATATATGTTTATTTATTGTCTTATATACTGTATACTTTGACATTTTATTTTAACAGAAGAGATAGTATACAAGTGATCACATACCTTAGGCTTGATTTGCACTGTTAGTCCAAGTGGAAAGTTGCAGTTTAATTCCGACAGAATGGTTGATTTTTTTTTTTTTTTTTTTTTTTGAGATTCCCTATTTCCATGCTGTATATTTTAAATGACAACATGAGTTATGTTTATGGTACATATAGTTTAGATTTTTAACACGTGTATTTTATTTATGTTTTATGAGCAGACGGGATTGGTTGAAGTCAATAACCTCGAATTTGCATTGACCGGATATAGCTGATCTGTGAGTTTCTGCTGCATTATGCTCTATGTATCAGGTTCAAAAGAGGCATGAGTCCGATCTGAAGATGTTCAACTCAAGAATTGAGAGCAAGAAAATCAGAATTGTGTCTCTTCAACCATGCCGTGTAAATTCAAAATTCAGTCGCCTTGTTGTCCAGCAATGAAAGTTTTGCCTTAAAAGTATAGTTGCCTTTTGTGATCATCAAATTAGTGATCAATATCAATACACACTCATTAACTGCACGAGCCTTGATTACATTTAAGAATAGAAATTACTCTAAAATAATTGAATGCTGAAAATTTTAGTTAAACTATTTCCTTAGTGGTGGTCTCCACCTCAACAATCGTCTGCTGAAATTTGACGGCCAATCCTTTAATTTTGTGTATTGGATTGGATTAGATTTGCCTTTATTAGTCTTGCAGTGGAGAAATTACATTTCACAGCAGCAAAGGAATGAAAGTAGAAAAACAAAATACAAGAGCTTCTGGAAAGGCAGCGACTCTGGCGGCGCCGTCTTGAAGTCAAAAGAACAGAAAAAGCTAAATAACAAATAACATGACAACACAAACACACAGAGAGTCATTCATTCTTAAGCACTTTCTGTACCCTCTTTGTTACACGAATCAGTTCCAGATGAAAGAGGAGAGGATCAAAGCGTCTCTTCACCAGTGGATTGGATTGGATTGGATTGGATTGGATTGGATTGGATTGGATTGGATTGGATTGGATTGGATTGGATTG
Organism: Hippocampus bargibanti; assembly: GCF_051943395.1. Classification (NCBI taxonomy): domain Eukaryota; kingdom Metazoa; phylum Chordata; class Actinopteri; order Syngnathiformes; family Syngnathidae; genus Hippocampus; species Hippocampus bargibanti. The sequence goes on along the minus strand of NC_142736.1, from coordinate 26,742,562 downwards.
GATTGGATTGGATATGCCTTTATTAGTCTCACGGTGGAGAAATTCAGGTCAGATCAGGTACATCATGGTGGAATGTGCACATCGACTACAAGCTAAATGTTGAAAGCAAACACGCTGCTGTAGCATCCATTGACGAAAACAGTTTATTAAAAGAGAGTATTATTGCACTCCTCATAACTACATTAGACAATGACAATCTATTGTTAATTTTGTGCGAGCTAAATCTCAAAGAAGTTATTTGAGTAAACTAACACTCCCAGCCACTAAATTCGATCCATATTCGTGTATGCTGGAACCAAATGAAATGTTGGGCTGTTTCATGCAACCAATGCCAATGAATGATCCTTTTTTTGCATTTTACCTGTAGAAATCCACGGTTTGACTTTTGTTACTTCCCACTGTGGATACAATGCAATTCATGTAGCAAGTTTTAACTCCCAGTGTTTCATGAAAGATGACTCTCCCTGGCCAGTGTTATGTGTCGTTTCAAGCCTTAATCATGAAAATAAATACATAAATAAATTAAAAACTGAATAATACAAATGTATATCCATTATTTTGCTGGACTATTTTGCCTATGAAATTGATGAAATGTTTCCTCTGTGTACAGCAAAAAGTAATAACTTCTCTGTATATCAGGGGTGTCAAAGTCATTTTTTGCCGCGGGCCACATTGTAGTTATGGTTTCCTCTCGAGGGCCGTTATGAATTTGGGGAACTCATTAGAATGTTTAAATCCCTTCAAATATTACATATAGAGCACACAGCAAATTAATGAATACCTTGTTTTCAAATCTGAAGTCAAGTATAATGACTTTTATTGTGGTTGACATCCAAAAATATGAAATTTTGGCTCAGATTTTAGCAATCATCATGGAATTTAACAAGTTTGATTTGCTTTCGCGGGCCGAAAAAAATGATGTGGCGGGCCAGATTTGGCCCGCGGGCCTTGACTTTGACACCTGTGCTGTATATGACACTTCTAAGAGTAACACATGCTGTTCATTGCTGTATTAGCAAGAGTTATACGGTCATAAGATTGTGTTTATTCTCTGGATATTTCCGATATGTATTTAAAAGCTTTGATTAGACAAGCGTCTGATGCTTAAATGGCTCACATCTGCTATTTTTTCACGTGTTTAACATCCTGATATAAGCAGCACAGTTGCCCTTCCAAAAGGCACATGAGATATTTGCAATATGCACCACAATGTCAGGTAATGGTGTGCCAACCGCTTCAGTCAATATTTGCTTTTTTTTCTTCATTTGTTTAAAAAAAATGTTTCCTTTCCTGATTACCTCTTGTTAATAAATCTCTTCTTTCTCAGGGGGAGAATGCCTTTTGTGTTTCTCACGCCCAAGTATGCTTTGAGTGGGAAATCAAAGGGAGGGTTTGTTCAGGCGTGGAAAAGCAACCTTGGTTGTGATGCTCAAAAGCTCTGTGGAGGCTGTGAAGAAGAGCATGGAGCACACACGAGTTGTTCATCACAACGATGGCATGATGGTCGTATTGGTCGACTAGTTTGCACGTCGGTATGACAGTGCAGAGGGACATGGTTTCTTTCAGGATAGATGTTATCATACCTGTCAACCTCCCGGCTCCATGCCCTTACAAACTGTCGTATTTTCCCTTACAAAATACAAAATAATCGTACACCATATTTTTTTCCAAACGTGTTTATTTATGTAGTTTAACATGTTATATTGTACATGTTACGTTATATCATTCTGTACATGTTCTTAATAAATGATGAAATTACATGATAAATGATGCAAAGGGAGATCCTCAGGTGGCAGACGCATGCGCACAGTAGCATCAAACCGCTCGCTTCGTTTGCAATTAAAAAAATGATACCGAGACAGAGGCAAGCGTGGCGAACTCGTTTGACTTGATTCATTTGCCGTTTCGTGATAGTCGGACGTTATACACAGTCGGTGTATACCGGATGGTACCCATTATTGACAAATTTGCGTTTTTCTCTCTCGTTTCTTGTACGTCGTACACGTCTTAAAATGCATAATAAACCTACGTACAGGTTGACCGGTATGGGTTATATAATTGATACTGTGGCGGGCACTCGATCCAGGCATCTCACCCAACAGGTGCGCAGCGGAGCGTGTGTATGATAAGTCTATTTTACTGCATTTTCCCATGTTCAAGCCAGATCAACTTGTTAGCAGTTGGAATAAAGACGTACTCCAGTCAGTCGTGTGTTTGCCTTCCTCAACTGCTACAATATAATTATACAAATGTAAATAATTAAAGTAATTGCTGATTTTTGTAAATAATGTATAGAATATTTCTTCAATACCACATTTGCATTTTTTTCCAGTACGTCCATAATGCGAAAATACACTACTGTACAGTACTGTATTCTTTTCTTCCGGAAATAACGACAGAACACGCGTGTAAACTCGGGTTGCATGCGGAAGTGGAGCTCGATTTTTTGCGAGCCCATTGGCTACGGATAGCAAGGAAACCAACCTTTTTCATGACAACACCATAAAATTGACCAATAGCCTCTCGGAATTCTGTTTCACAACATCACTGCAGCTGATTACAAAACTTGAAACGCGGCAACTCGCACGCCTTCAGTTACGAAAGTAGATTTCAAGGGAAGGAATATCGAGCCTGTTTACCCCCGTAAATTCACTCTTGTGTTTATTAAGTGGTCAACAACTCCAATGAACACAAGAAGCTCAAGGCGTGACGCCAGCGAGAAGGTAATGTTTTTTTCAATGGCTGCCTTTGCTTCGTCTGTGTTCTTGTTTTTGCCACTTACATTCATTTAAAGTGAATTCTGGGAAAAAAAAAACTCATACTACACAGACTTTACATTTCTAAATTCATAGCAATGTATTGTAAGCCAAACGTGCATATGTTTCTTTCAGAACCCTCCCATATTTGACAACTGTTAAGAAAGTTATATTGTATCCTCATTTTGTGAAATACATACTGTAATATTGAGCGGATCTGGCAACCCAGCCACCACGCGACATCACGTGCTTTGAGAGCATCAAAGCCAGTGTGTGTGTGATTTCTTGTCCGACGATGAGTGTCGAGGCTGCTCTCTCGCTCCGGCAAATAAACATCCTACGTGTACGACCGAAACAAGAAGGACCGTCTCGACTCTTTATTCTCCCAAATGCATCGCGAAAGATCTCAACAACAACAATGACACAACGAATTTACTGTACTGTAATTCGAAGACAAATTTCACAAGTGAAGAATGACGTTTTTGTCGGCTATTTTATGTGTCACCCAAAGTTTTTTTTAGCTCGCTTGTATGTATTCTTACTTTATATAATATTTCAAAATAAAGATAGAGATGACACTGTTAAGTGAGAGGTCTCAATTAACGAACGATGTGTCTGTTCACCTGGCAGGAAGTAACACCAGTCCAGATGAAAGTCGTCCAGAAATTATCTCGAACCCATCTGGTATCCAAGCACCTTCAATACTCTCCTCCTCATTCTACTTCTGCAGCACGACAGGTGTGAAGGCAATTCACGATACAAACACATTTTAAACATCGTCTTATTTTCTTGGACCTCCATTTTTATTATAGGCTAGTCAATGGCGTCACATCCTGGCCAGTTTATTTATGTGCCGTCCAAAAGATGAAAGAATCTTTTTGTTCTTGCTTTTGATTCCCGCTTTATTTTTTGTATTATTAAACGAACCGAACAATAAGAGAAAGGTGAGTTCCCATGAATAGGACCTGCAGCTCCAAACGTAATGGACATAAAAAGAGTGCAGCATCGGGATAGACTCCAGCACCTTCATAATCCCACCAAGGTCAAATGCGATGAAAAAGGAATGTACGATATGGTAAAATAATTGTTTTGTTATATATTCAAGTTTCAGGCATAGACAAACAAGATACACACTGTAAAAATAAGAAATTAGAAAGCCACCCCACACCAATACCAAATTAATCATTGTAGAGCAGGGGTGTCAAAGTCATTTTTTGCCGCGGGCCACATTGTAGTTATGGTTTCCTCTCGAGGGCCGTTATGAATTTGGGGCACCCATTAGAATGTTTACATCCCTTCAAATATTACATATAGAGCACACAGCAAATTAATGAGTAACTCGTTTTCAAATCTGAAGTCAAGAATAATGACTTTTATTGTGGCAATCATCATGGAATTTAACAAGTTTGATTTGCTTTCGCGGGCTGAAAAAAATGATGTGGTGGGCCAGATTTGGCCCGCGGGCCTTGACTTTGACACCTGTGTTATAGAGTATTGTTTACAAGGGAGCATCATACAACCGGCATAGGTACCAATGCCTATTGATGTGATCGGATAGATTGTGCTGTTGTAGTGAGAAAAAAAGCCATTTCCTTAATTATCTTGCATTTTTGTCCAACATTTTAAGATTCACAAAATGGAAAAAATACAAGGTAAAGAAAACGAGGACTCTTCACATTCTGAAAATGGTGATGCAGAAGTGGAAAATGTAAGTATTAATCAAACTGATTCAAAGCCGATCACATTTGCACATCTCAACATTTTATATCATGACAGGGTAAACGACTCTCGGCTTATGAACTGGAGCGTCTGGAGAATATCAGGCGGAATCGAGACTTTCTCTCCTCGATCAACCTGCTTCAGGTAGCTCAACACATTACTTACAGCCATCTCCATTTTGACAGACGCAAATCATTTCATGAAAAGCGCGTACAAACAACGCCCTCGTTCACATTTACAGCTGCGCCACAAGTAGGGACGTTAACAGACGTAACAGCATGAGCATGTCGACAGCTCAATCTCTATTCTTCCCCTGCTCCTGACACTGTGGACTCTTAACTCATTCACTGCCAGACATTGGGAAAATGTGTCTTCTCCAGTGCCAGGGTTTTTGTCAGTGTCACTCGAATTCTAGGACGACATAAACATTCAATACAGTGTAGAAAATCTTACTTTCTTTTTTCATCAGAAAAAAAGAGTTAATTCCTACATTATATTTGTCTGGAGTTATATGAGCTTGAAATGAGGACAGCTGTCAAAAATACAATGCAATACATACATATTGGTTTATATAGCGCTTGAACAACAGCTGAAACTAAAACAAAGCGCTAACATGGAAAAAAAAAGGGAAATGCTGCCCTCTTGTGGAAGGGAGGAAACATTGCTAGAGGCCATGTCCAGCGCTTCATCTGCACCCAAACAAGAAAAAACAAGACCCGAACAAACTCAGGAATGGTGCGCTACGTCATATTTTCAATTCCTGAATAAATTTGTGAATGGCACTGAAGGAGTTAAACAAGAAGCAACCAGACTGACATAATTGCATTGAACAATATACTGCACAGTTAAAGGACAACCGACGCCTCTGGACAAGTTGTGTCCATAATTTGTAAAATCACTTCAAATGACTTCTACTGAGCGTATTTTACAAACATTCCACGGCCTATAGCTATATTTTACGTTTTAAGACTCTCGCTGAATATTCTGGAAGTCTTGTTTTCGAGTTGATGACGATGCCTGACATCTGGAACTCCCCTGGTCGAGAAAGCGACACACAATGCATTTTGGGTACTTTGTTTGGTCTGAAAACTTCGTGTTGATCCGTGTTGATGGCGAAATTGGAAGGAAAACGCATAAATAACGCGATGCTGAATCGTTGTGTGTTGCACCAAGACTACTGTTTGATACTAGTTGACACAAATTCCCTAGCAGACAAATCAGCCCATTTCCAACAGAGCTTGGGCGCCATCTTGTGCATTTTCTGGGACGCTACGTTGGAGTCCTGACGCCTCAAAATGAGTCGGAAGGACTTCTTTAATCGATTGCAAACATTTATGCTTTCCTCTTCACAACTATTTGAATCATATTCATAACTGGATGAGTAACAAGAAAGCATCTGCTCTGAATCTGAAGCCATTGTTTTGATTCTAGAACAAGGCAAGACGTCCTGCCGTGACGTCACGAAAAAGGGGGCGGGACCTTCTGAAACTCGGCATCTCCGAGGTCATTTTGAAGTAGTTTTGGGAGACTTTAAGTCATTTTTATTGGTGTTTTGCATTTGACTAAAAATATCAGCCTGCGTGTTTTGGGTATTATAGATGCTATAAAACGTTTTTCTGATGTCAGTTAAAATGGTGTCGGTTGTCCTTTAAATGACAAACTGCCATTGTATATCGGTTTTATATTTTGTTCCAGTGTAACATGGAAGCAATGCCGCATGTCTATTTCCCCACATTATATGAAAGCCTCTCAAATTGGACCCACGACGATTTTTAGAATAGATTATTTCACAAATATTCCCATTGACTGATTGTCCGATTGATTTAATGATTTGAATAAACTTTGCGTTGGCTTTATTTCACCACATGCATGTGAATTAAGAGTTTGGCTTTAAAAGTCCTGCCTTGTGAGTGGCATTGGCGTCAGCAAATGAAAGTGTTGATGGATGAAGTTGACATTTTCATTGTGCCTGATTATTAATGCATTTTTGTCCCTCATCGCACAACAAGTATCATCCCTTGTTCATCTTTGACCTTTTTCCCTGAAGGCATCCAAAGACTTAAAACAATCATCATCCAGATGGCAGCCGTTAAAGAAAGGGTTGAAAAGGTGCAGTTCACATATTGACCTTGTGATTGACTTGTGATTTGACCTGATTTAATTTCAAACCAACAAATTTTGAACTGTCACCTTATTCCATCTGCAATGCTTGTCATCTGTCATTTCAGGAAACCCGCAGGCATAAAAGAAGTCCTCCCATCTCGGAGGTCCCTGCGTCTCCAAAACAAAGCACCACCTGTGCCAGAACCAAGAGAAACGGAAGTCGTGAAACAGGTAGCACCGCCAAAATAAAATCTTGCAATTGACCTGCCTGCTGTCTTTTCCACCATTTAACATCAGTTGTTTTGAAAGCCCTTCAAGACCAAGAAGCCCCCGGGTCCTCTGCCTATGGAGCCAGTCAACATGGCAGAAGGAAGCCAGCTCCCACCTCAATTCCTCCAACTTTGCTCAGAGGTAAAGATTCCTAACAGGATGGCAAATTTCCCAGTAAATGGGAAATATGCCCAGTTGTAAACTTTTCATGGGAATTGAGGCAAATTTAATGAAAAAGCATTCCAACATGATAATAGAGCACTCATCGATGAACTGTCTTTGCTCACTTGTTAGGGCATTACGGCATCTTCATCCTACATCCTCAACTCTACTACCTATGGCTCTTTTGATAATTGCATCTGGCTCGTCGATAAAACTAAATACATAGTCTCGCTTTTTCGCTGTTCATTTCCTGTTTGGGCGGCAGTTGGCGGAAAGCGCAATTTTGATTGGATGATACTGACCTATGGCCGTTGATGTCGAAACAGGTAAACGCCCCCTTTTAAATAAGCCTGCCGAGTAAAAATATTGACGAGTATCGTACACTTCAGGTTGACTGGACGGACGGTTTTGCCTTTGTGGAGAGAAAAGGTTCTGCCGTGATTCTAATTTGCAATGAAACAGTTGAATATTTGTGGCACTTTGACAAGCCCCATGCTAACGTTAGCATCAATATACTTCTGTGAGAGACAGCAAAAAGCAAGCGTGCAAGCTAATGAGCAGTGTGCAGGCTAGCTAGCAGTAGCATCGCCTATGGACCCGGCAAGTTGACTTTCATTCCGATCGTTTGGCTGGATTTTTTTTTTACCAATCATAAAGAACGGAAAACTATTCATATGAAAGGTATTATCTCAAAGTTATTTTAAATAATACATTCTGACATTTTGTTGAAATCACGTGCGTGCGTGTTTGCGTGTGTGTGGTTCTCACTGAAAAACATTTCTAAATAATTTACTTTTATGGCTCTCTTTGTCAAAAAGGTTGCCGACCCCTGTTCTATTCCATGCAGAATGTAATATTTTTGGGCTACCTTGTTGTTGCCTTGTTTCCAAATCGATTAAAAAAAAGGCTAAGGATTGTATTTTTATCTATCCAGGTGTCTTCCAGAAAAAGGGGACTGGAACTGGATTTGAAAGAGTATGCTGACAATTTTGAGACTCTTGTGATTCCGAATTGTCAAAGGCAATACTAAGAAGTAACCGCTTTGTTGAAGGTACTGCTCCTTGCTGAAGAAAATGAAGATAAGTGAAGATCAAGTGGTCAAAGTTGTGGAGGAGCGCATTTTCTCAGCAGCCTTCCACCCCGCCTCCACTAGCCTCCTCATGGCCGCGGGTGACAAATATGGGAATGTGGGCATCTGGACTTTAGTGAGTTTTCTTTACTTCTGTTGTCAATGTCAACCTTTGTGTGTCTTTGACCAAAGTCCGCTCTTTTTATCCCCTCTGTGGTTCATCCCCCACAGGGTGGCATCTGGGGTGACGATGGCGTTTTGCTGTTTGAGCCCCACACTCGCCCGGTGGGCTGTTTGGCCTTCTCCAAGACGCACCCTGCTCAGCTGCTGAGTCTCAGCTATGATGGATCCATGCGTTGCATGGATGTGGAGAAGGGTGCTTTTGATGATGTGAGTCATGTTTTTTTTAACTCATTCACTGCCATTTGTGAATTTATTTGGGAAGTGAAAGGCATGACATGGAGCGACATTCCTAATTTTTTTCCAGTTTTGGTTTTTCTTGGGGGAGGGTGCCATTAAATCGCTGGTCAGACCTCTGGCAATGTTTTTCCCTCCCACAGGGGGTCCCCATCTTAAACCATGCAAAAGAAAATGCAAAAAAAACATGGAATGACAATTTCACCAATCCAACCTGACTAAACTCATTTTCAGGTTACAACATCGATGTGATTCATCAACGGGATTGGGGAAAAAAAAAGATGTATTTCATTTAAAGGACAACCGACGTCTCCGGACAAGTTGTGTCCATAATTTGTAAAATGGCTTCAAATGACTTCTACTGAGCGTACTTTAATAAGATTCCACGGCATATAGCTATATTTTACGTTTTAAGAATCGCGCTGAATATTCACGAAGTCTTGTTTTCGAGTTGATGACGATGCCTGACGTGACGTCACGTCAGGAACGCCCCTGACCGACAAAGTGACAGACAATGCATTTTGGGTACTTTGTTTGGTCTGAAAACTTCGTGTTGATCCGTGTTGATGGCGAAATTAGAAGGAAAACATAAAATAACATGATGGTGAATTGTTGTGTGTTGCACCAAGACTACTATTTGATACTAGTTGACACAAATTCCCAGCAGACAAATCAGCCCATTTCCAACGGAGCTTGGGCGCCATCTTGTGCATTTTCTGGGACTCTACATTGGAGTCCTGACGGCTCAAATTGATACGGGAGGACTTCTTTAATCGATTGCAAACATTTTGGCTTTCCTCTTCAGAACTATTTGAATCATATTCATAACTGGATGAGTAACAAGAAAGCATCTTCTCCGAATCTGAAGCCATTGTTTTGATTCTCGAGGAAGGCAAGACGTCTTGGCGTGACGTCACGTACAAGGGAGCGGGACCTTCTGAAACTCCATCTCCGAGGTCACTTTGAAGTAGTTTTGGGACACTAATTCATTTTTATTGGTGTTTTGCATTTGACTAAAAATATCAGCCTGCGCGTTTTGGGTATTTTAGATGCTATAAAACATTTTTCTGACGTCAGGAAACAAAAAAATGGTGTCGGTTGTCCTTTACATCAACTCATTCACTGCCATTCCCGAATTTATTTGGGAATTGAAAATATGACATGTCATTCTGCCATTCCCGAATTGTTTTTTTGTTTTTCTTGCTGATAAAGCGCTGGTCAGACCTCTGGCTATGTTTTTTCCTTTCCACGAGGGGTCAGCATTTGCCTTTTGTACAGCTGCTCCCATTTCAAGCTCATAACTCCAGACCCATATAATTTAGGAATTAACTTTTTTTCTGATGAAAGAGGAGAGTCTAAGGTTTCTTGCGCTGCATTGAATGTTTATGTCATCCTAAAACTCACCATTTTGTGTATCCTGGAATCTGAGTGAAAATGACAATAACCCTGGCACTGCAGTGAACACATTTTTGTACATTGTCTGGCAGTAAATGCGTTAATCCACTTGTAGTCGAACTATAAGACACTTTTGGCAAAAACATTCTTTATAGAAACAACATCTGGTGACTGTGAGGAATGCGCATATCATTCTTGCAAACCTTGGATTTTCTTGATGGTGGCTGTCTGTCTTGGTCCAGCCAAGCTGCAAAGTTAATTATTTAGACCAAGGGTGTCAAAGTCATTTTTTGCCGCGGGCCACATTGTAGTTATGGTTTCCTCTCGAGGGCCATTATGAATTTGGGGAACCCATTTGAATGTTTAAATCCCTTCAAATATTACATATAGAGCACACAGCAAATTAATGAATAACTCGTTTTCAAATCTGAAGTCAAGAATAATGACTTTCATTGTGGTTGACATCCAAAAATATGAAATTTTGGCTCAGATTTTAGCAATCATCATGGAATTTAACAAGCTTGATTTGCTTTCGCGGGCCGAAGAAAATGATGTGGCGGGCCGGATTTGGCCCGCGGGCCTTGACTTTCACACCTGTGATTTAGACCAACCTACTCTTCTGTTTAAAAGGGTTGCGTGTGTTGCAGGTGTATGACATTGAAGACGGCCTGAAAACCTTTGACTTCCTGTCACATGACTGTTCAACACTGGTGGTCAGTGACTTGTATGGAAACGTCGCAATTGTGGACCGGCGTACACCAGGGTAGGGTTTTGTTTTTGAGTTGTCATCTGTTTTCTGAGCTTTGATGGTCATTCAACATTCTTGTGGTTGTGCAGTACCACGCATGAGTCTCTTTTCTCGTTGGATCCCAACGTTGTAAGATGTGTCAGCGTTCACCCGCTCCAACGACAATACATTGCCGTGGCTGCGAGCAGGTGCGGATGGTCGATGTCTTGCATATCATGTTCTTCTTGGGCTTCGATTGGAGTCACCAAGTTATTTCTCCTCAGGATGGTGAGCGTTTACGACGCACGGTGTTTGAAAAACATGAGAAGCCAACAGGTCTCCCAGCTTCGGGGTCACTCTTTAAGTATATCCAGCTGTTACTTCTCTCCATGTACTGGCAACAGAGTGGTCACTTCTTGTATGGACAACCATATTAGGTGCGTACTCGGCAGCACTTTCACCCATCTTGTCGTTCGTGCAGTGGGCGACGCCGCTCATGTCTATCCTTTCTTTGATTACAAACAGAATATATGACACATCCGTGATGATTCCTGGAGCCCCCCTGCTGACATCCATCAGGTACGTACTTCACAAGCATTACGCAACCATTGGACATACCTATGGTCCCATTGCACAAATTTGACTTACTAATCACCTGCTTAAAGGACAACCGACATCACTTTTTTGTTTCCTAACTGACATCTGAATAACGTTTTATAGCATCTAAAATACCCAAAACACGCAGTATGATATTTTTATTCAAATGCAAAACACCAATAAAAATGACTTAAAGTGTCTAAAATCTGCAAAAAAATTTAGCTGCGAATTGGGCCTTTTCAGAAAGTCCCGCCCCCAGTTCGTGACATCACGCCAAGACGTCTTGCACTGCTGGAGAATCAAAACAATGGCTTCAACTTCGGAGAATATGCTTTCTTGTCACACATCCAGTTATGAATATGATTCAAATAGTTCTGAAGAGGAATGCATACATGTTTGCAATCGATTAAAGCACAGGTGTCAAAGTCAAGGCCCGCGGGCCAAATCCGGCCCGCCACATCATTTTTTTCGGCCCGCGAAAGCAAATCAAACTTGTTAAATTCCATGATGATTGCTAAAATCTGAGCCAAAATTTCATATTTTTGGATGTTAACCACAATAAAAATCATTATTCTTGACTTCAGATTTGAAAACGAGTTATTCATTAATTTGCTGTGTGCTCTATATGTAATATTTGAAGGGATTTAAACATTCTAATGGGTTCCCCAAATTCATAACAGCCCTCGAGAGGAAACCATAACTACAATGTGGCCCGCGGCAAAAAATGACTTTGACACCCCTGGATTAAAAAATTTATTCCGTGTCATTTTGAGGCACACGGGCGGGGGGGAATGTCTCACCCAAAAAGAGGGTGGCCACCGAGCTGTGAAGAATGAATCAGCCTGTTTCCACAGGCTGATTGATGGGTTGAAATCTTTCTAAAGGGATTAAATATGGTGCTTTTCCGGTTTCGGTGTCCAGTGTAACATTGTCTGGAAAAGGTTTCTCTTGCTCTGTAGATTTGAAATATTTTTGCACCTTTCTGTTCGCAGCCATAACATGAGGACTGGTCGCTTCCTGTCCAAACTATCAGCCGTGTGGGACCCCAAACAGGAGGACTGCCTTTTGGTCGGCAGTATGAGACCTCGCAGAATGCAGGTGTTCCACGAGAGCGGTCGGCTTCTGCACGTATTCGAAGACGACGAGAATCTCAAAACGGTGCCATCGGTTACGGCCTTCCACCCCACCCGAAATGCCATCCTGGGCGGTAACTCATCCGGACGACTGCATGTCTTCTCAGATTGAGACTCCCTCCGCTCCTGGTTGTTTTCAGAGTTTCAGCAATAACAAAGGTGGCAATAGTTCTAAGATAAATATTTTCAATTTTATAGTTGTGGAAATAAATGTTTACTTTAAAGATTAGCTCCTTATTTTTCATGTTTACTTTCTTTAACTTTCACAATCCAATAAATGTTACAATTCACAGTTGTCATTGGCGTTCATTCCAAGTGAAAGCCTCAAGATGGCAGTGTCGGCATACGTTTCCTCAGCACAAACTTGCATCTGCTCAATCCTGAGAACTGGTTTCAAAATGCCTCAGGTACTTCTTTGCTTTGATTGACTCAAACGTATTCTTATATGACATAATTATCGTCAGTCGTCACAAGTTTAAGCCTCCTATAATTTTATTTTTCCATATACGTACATAATCTAATCAGACCTCATCAATTGCAGGATTGTTTTTTTTATCACATTTCTGATTGATGAAAATCATAGCTTTTATTACCTCTATCTACTTATTAATCACTGTATTTTTTCATCCAGCCTTTTTTTGAGGAATGTTTCAGGTGTCATATAGATTAACTCATTCACTGCCGGACACGTGCAAAAATGAGTACTCCAGTGCCAGGGTTTTTGTCATTTTCACTCAAATTCCAGGACCCACAGAATATTGAGTTTTAGGTCTACATAAACATTTAATGCGGTGTAAGAAACCTTAGACTCTCTTCTTTCCACAGAAAATGTTTAATCCCTAAATTTTTTGGGTCTGCAGTTATATGAGGTTGAAATGAGGGTGGCTGTCCAAAATACAATACAATGCAATACATACATATCGGTTTATATAGTGCTTTAACAACAGCTGAAGCTGGAACAAAGCGCTAACATGCACAAAAGGCAAATGATGCCCTCTCGTGGAAGGGAAAAAACATTGCCGGAGGTCTGACCAGTGCTTTATCGGCACCCTTCCGCAAGAAAAACCAAAACCTGAATAAATTTGGGAATGGCAGTGAATGAATTAATGATGAAACGTTAAATGAAATTGATCTTTTTTTTCCCCATCCCGTTGATGAATCACGTATAATTACACAGTTGTTATCACCTGAAAATGACTTTAGTCAGGTTTGATTGGTGAAAATCTGTCATTTGAGTTTTTTCCTTTTCTTTTGCCTGGTTTAAAATGGAGACTACAGGAGTTTACACATGTCAAGAATATATATTTATTCATAAACAGGGAACACCAGTCTTCAATTGAAATACTGTCTGGCCAGGAGGCAATAAATGCATAAAACATGCTTACAGACACTGTTGGAGCCATGATGGATTGGAGTCGCACGTGCTGTACAATCATCCCATCATTCATATTTTGCGGTTTCCATGGTGACACGAACGGCAATGAAACATCTACATTCCACCTGTTGCACTAGCAACGCATCCATTGTCATGTGCCAAGCTCAAAATGTGCAACCAAAGTAAGTCAACGATGGGGAAACAAGCAGATTTCAGTAACGTTGCAGTGACATCCTTCACACACGCATCCACAAGCCTTCTGAGGGACAAAAAAACCCTCAAGATTAGGGTTCAACCTGCATTATTTATTGCTTTTGATTTAGAAATCCCACTAATGAGGCAAACATGGCAACCTATTTTTTATGATTTAGTATTTCCTTTTGTCTAACATCCCTGTGAGCTTACCGCAAGACCCCATTAATCAAGTCTTGCCAGTCCAAATCTAAACAAAACTGATTTATTTGTGCTTCAATTTGCTCGTGTCGGAATACAGATGTTTTTTTAGACAAAATTTACAGATTTATTAACAAATGCAACATTGGATACGTACATCGAATCTGCTGATGCTTGATTAGCTAAATGAGGCAGAATCATAAGCCACATTTACGTAATATTCGATGCATAACATCCCGAGAGATATAAGATGCTTCCCTGTCATAATGAAGCAAAAATACAACGTTTTGTTTTCCTACAAAACCGACTCACTGATTTTTGGGATACTAGCACTGATGGAGTTCATCACCAACTGAGGTTCGCTTACACTTGGGAGGCAGTTGTCCTTTTTTCATCTGTTTGCCTTGGTGTGATATTGAAATATTTGACGTGATAGCCTGGTGCTTGCAAAACACCAATAAAAATTAGTTAAAGTGTCCAAAAACTATTTCAAAATGACCTCGGGATGGTGAGTTTCAGAAGGTCCCGCCCCCTTGTTCATGACGTCACGCCAAGAGGTCTTGCCTTGCTCTAGAATCAAAACAATGGCTTCAGATTCGGAGATGATACTCATCCAGTTATGAATATGATTCAAATAGTTCTGAAGAGGAAAGCATAAATGTTTGCAATCGATTAAAGAAGTCCTTCCGGATCATTTTGGGGCGTCTGGACTCAAATGTAGCGTCCCAGAAAATGCACAAGATGGCGCCCAAGCTCTGTTGGAAATGGGCTGATTTGTCTGCTAGGAATTTGTGTCAACTTGTATCAAATAGTAGGCTTGGTGCAACACACAACGATTCACCATTGCGTTATTTGTGTTTTCCTTCTAATTTCGCCATCAACACGGATCAACACATAGTTTTCAGACCAAACAAAGTACCCAAAATGCATTGTGTGTTGCTTTCTCGATCAGGGGCGTTCCCTCCGTGACTTGACGTCACGAATTGTCACCAACTCAAAAAGAAGACTTCCTGAATATTCAGCGCGAGTCTTAAAACGTAAAATATAGCTATATGCGGTGGAATCTTTGTAAAATACGCCCAGTAGAAGTCATTTGAAGTGATTTTACAAATTATGGACACAACTTGTCCGGAAGCGTCGGTTGTCCTTTAAACATAATTCATTATGATAGAGCTGGAATGTGCGGACTTCATACTTGCATACATACATTATATGAACCGCTCATCCTTACAAGTGTCGTGGATGTGCAGCAACCTATCCGAACTGTCTTCAAGCAGTCGGTGGGTTACACCCTGAACTGAACAAAACACAAGAGTCACAGATGACGCTATTTTCATTTCAGTCAAAGACACTGCAGGCGGCTGAAGCAACACAAAACAGGTTTCTTTGGTTGGTGTGGTGATGAAAGTAGCGCTACAGTAAACAGGACGCATCTGCGGCTCTATCCATTCAAAGTCTCTCCAACACATTAAACATAAAAGAGCGTAAAAACCTTCACCTAACACAAAAAAAGCTGCTTCTCTCCTTACATTGCAATGTCCGATGAGTTTGTGTCCACTATTGCACATTGTGAAGTCAAACACTTGACGAGCAAAACTAGCTTTAGCTCACGTCAGCCTATCACATAAGATGATATTGTACTGTATCCATGAGCATTATTTGGCTCCTAGTTTATTTAGTAAAACTAAACAAAAAAACACTTATTGTTCTTCAAAAGTCTTTGGATGATAAGCGATGAAAAAAGTGCACAAATAATACCAAATGACATGAATAGTCATGCTACATTTATTAATGTCCCTTAACATCCTTCATCCCATTCATTATATGGAGGGGTTTTAGTGCCAAAAATAAAAAGAATAATTCGAATGAAACTTAATTATTACATTACTTTTTTTCAAACCGAATTACACAGATATAAAATACGTCATATTATGTACATACTGGATACATATTAGCGAGCTAGAGAGATCCTAGCAAGCTAGCTACGTATCTATATCTAGCTAGCTAGATAGCCAGCTAGCAGAATAGATAGACAGATGTATTTATGTACGTGTAATTTATCTATGTACAGTAAATAAAACAGATGAAGTTATTTCAGATAAAAGTCGTTTCCCTTTTCACTTTGCAAGAATTCTTTATGAGTGTAAAATATACCATCTTATATTTATTTTGGATTTATGTTCATTCCACCGGGACACAAAAAGACCCCTCCATATCTCTTCTTCTTTTCCTTTGGGCTTTTCCCTTCAAGCGGCCGCCACAGCGAATCAGTGTCCTCCATCTTTAGAAGTTTGATCCGCATGTTTGTTTTGGCTAAGCTTTTACATCGGATGACACAACCCTCTGTATTTATCCGGACTTGGGACCGGCACAAGGAGACTTATGTCCTTTTGTGGCTACAGAACAAGCAATTCACTCAGTAAAAGGCTCCCAAAAACCAAAATTACATAGATTGGCCTGAACAACATTGTCTATGATGACATCCTGACATACACTGACTGCACTTATTTCCCAAAGCATTAAGTAGACCTGCTCAATATGAGGAGCTCCAGTACAAGAGCTGTCACAAAAAAAAAAAAAAAAAAAAAAAAAAAAAACAAAGATAACAATGCTGGGTTTTGATTGAAACCGCCAGAGGGGGCATTCATTTATCAATTTGTTTGTCATGTCTCACTTTCACTTGTTTTTTTTTTTTACTTTTGTTTGTTTCAAGCTCCGTCATCTCCCTTTTGTGTTTTCTCACTCTCTCTCTGTCTTCTGCCTGTCTCTTTAATGTTTAACCCCTCGCCCCACTTACTGCTGCGTTCTTGACCAATCACATGACTTTAACCGAAGACGCCATTTTGTTTTGGGGAGAAGGCCTCACTCGCTGTCTGTAACCCCCCCCCCCCCCCTGCGTTCTTGACCAATCACGTGGCTTTAACAAAGACGGGGGGGGGGGGGGGGGGGGATAGCGAACAAAACAGTCGCCACCATTTTTGTGTTAGGAGAACGGGCTCGTTCGTGAACGACACATCACTC
Source organism: Hippocampus bargibanti (assembly GCF_051943395.1). Classification (NCBI taxonomy): domain Eukaryota; kingdom Metazoa; phylum Chordata; class Actinopteri; order Syngnathiformes; family Syngnathidae; genus Hippocampus; species Hippocampus bargibanti. The sequence goes on along the minus strand of NC_142736.1, from coordinate 26,725,425 downwards.
ATTGTGCCAGCTCTGTGTGTATCCCGAAAAATAGTTCGTATGCCTGTCTATGATGATATCCTGACATACACTGACTGCACTTATTTCCCAAAACATTAAGTAGACCTGCTCAATATGAGGAGCTCCAGTACAAGAGCTGTCACAAAAAAAAAAAACAACAACAAAGATAACAATGCTGGGTTTTGATTGAAACTGCCAGAGGGGGCATTCATTTATCAAGTGGTTTCTGTCATGTTTGAAAGCGTCAATCCAAAGTCATTAGGATTATTAATTTCCAAACATCATTTGAACTAGACGGTTACTTTAAAAAATATATAATTTCACTGATAAATCACATTTCGTGTTAACAAATCTGTGAAATGAATTTTCAGGATATTTAAAATTAAATATATCCCTGCAACAGTGGCAGATGAAATGAAAGAGGGAGATCCTACAACGGGAAATCCGTGGCTTGTGACTTGGGAAAGGCTAGGAAAAGGATGGCCATCTTTTTTACTTGTTGATAAGGAGACCTCCCATCCATCTAAATTTACAGGCGAACCAGCGCCGCAACGGGCAGAAGTACTCAAAGTGAAACTGTTGGAATTCTGGCGTGGTGCGGATGTCTCTCAAGAAGGCGACGTCCAGGTCAGACTCTGTCAGCACAATTAGGAGCAACAGAAGGGCAAAGAGAAGTCCGATGGTGACTAAGAAAAGGCGCAGAACGCTCAGGATGAACTTGTGCAGCTCCTCCACGCCATTAGCGGATGACGGCCGGCTTTTAAGCACCCGCTGAGCTTTTCTTCCGGCTCTTTTGTCCGTTGCCTCCAGGAACGCGTTACCCTCGTCCTCATCAACACTGCAGGGAGAGCCATTGAGGTGCATCTCCAACCCACCCTCAGCCAGGGGCGTAGGGAGGACGCTTTCCGAGGGGCTGTAGGCCTCGTCGGAGATGACCCCGGAGGTGCTCGCTTCGCCTCCATCTACTGTGTGGCCATGAGAGGACAGGAAGGAGTCACCGTGGGAGATTGAGCGCACCGGCGTGGAGTGGGCGCTGTCCCGGAGGGACTCTAGACCTGACATGGCAGGAAATAGGACAAAAAAGTTGGTGCATGAATAAGTGGTCCAACAAATAGGTAAGGGACAATATTTGAAATTCTGATTTTTTTTAAATTGAATTTTACAATAACTTTGCAAAAGAAAATCATATAGAAACTAAATTATTTTCTCTAATTTATTCGGGAATTTAAAATTTGACATAGAGCGCCATTCCCAAATTTGTTCAGGTTTTGTTTTTTTCGTGTTTGGGTGCAGGTAAAGCGCTGGCCATGGCCTCTGGCAATGTTTTTTTCCCTTCCACAAGGAGGCAGCATTAAATTTTTTTTCCACGTTCGCGCTTTATTCCAGCTTCAGCTGTTGTTAAAGCGCTTTATAAACCAATATGTGTGTATCACATTGTAATTTGGACAGCCACCCTCATTTCAAGCTCATATAACTCCAGACCCATATAATTTAGGAATTATCTCTTTTTTTCTGATGATAGAAGAGAGTCTAAGGTTTATGTCGTCCTAAAATTCAATATTTTGTGGGTCGTGAAATTGAAGTTACAATGACAAAAACCCTGGCACTGGAGTGGACACATGTTTTGCACGTCTAGCAGTGAATGGGTTAAAAGCAAGTCATTTAAATAATATTTTGAATCGTTGAAATACAGTAACAAAAAACCTAAACAGATTGCACTGACTAAAACGGCAGAAAATATTGAAGAATTTAAAATAGATATTTGAGACATACTAAACCTTTTATTTTTAAATGAATTATTTTTTTAATTTTATTTGAACATTGAAATATTTTAAAATACAGAACTAATGAAACAATCAAAATATAAATCAAAGTAATTATTTCGAGCAACCATTTTAAAACAGATTTCTAACTATATTATTACTGTACTTATATTATTACTTATTATAACTATATTAGTATTTTGTGAAGAGAAACGGAAAATTGAATGTATTTCAAAAATCCTTACACTTGTTGCAGCTTTTCAAAAGTCAACTAGATAGATAAACCTAATTAAACATGCTACATGGAAATAACGATGTTTAAATATGCCTTAAAGCAGATCATTTTAAAAACATATTTCAAATTTTGATAACAGAACATTTTCGATTCAACAAAATAACAACATTGATTTTGAACCTTGCCAAATACATCAGTTTATTTACTGAACCTACTTTAGAAATTCACCCTCCTAACAGATTATTATTGTCTTCTTTCTGTACGTTTGAATAATCTAATAGGGAGATAGTGCAAGGCTATTGGAAGGAAAACCTATTTGCCTGTGCAGCGCTGGGACCAATCAGTCTTGCATTGCAATACATGTGTTGGGTTGATTTTCATACTGGTGAGAGGAAACTGGGTTTGGGTTTTAAAGGACAACCGACACCCCCATACAAGTTGTGTCCATAATTTGTAAAATCACTTCAAATGACTTCTACTGAGCGCATTTTACAAAGATTCCACCGCATATAGCTATATTTGACATTTTAAGACTCGCGCTGAATATTCAGAAAGTCTTGTTTTCAAGTTGATGATGATGCCTGATGTAACATCACGTCAGGAATGCCCCTGACTGAGAAAGCGACACACAATGCATTTTGGGTACTATGTTTGGTCTGAAAAAAATCATATTGATCTGTGTTGATGGCGAAATTAGAAGGAAAAACACATAAATAACGTGATGGTGAATCGTTCTATGTCGCACCAACTCTACCAATTGCGATAAGACCATAAAAGGGGACACAAATTCTCAGCAGACAAATCAGCCCATTTCCAATGGAGCTTATGCACCATCTTGTGGATTTTCTGGGAGCTACATTGGAGTCCAGGCGGCTCGAATTGATACGGAAGGACTTCTTTAATCGATTGCAAACATTTATGCTTTCCTCTTCAGAACTATTTGAATCTGAACTTTCTGAAGCCATTGTTTGGATTTGGATTTGTCTTTATTAGTCTCACAGTGGAGAAATTTATATTTAACAGCAGCAAAGTGTCTGGAGTATCCTGGCATAACGTCACGAACAAGGCGGCGGGACCTTCTGAAACTCGCCATTTCCGAGGTCATTTTGAAGCAGTTTTGGGTCACTTTAAGTCATTTTTATTGTTTTGCATTTGGCTAAAAATATCAGCCTGCGTACTTTGTGTATTTTAGATGCTATAAAACGTTTTTCTGATGTCAGTTAGGAAACAAAAAAAAATGGTGTCGGTTGTCCTTTAAAGATTTTCAGAATGCAATCGATGACCTCATGCATCACGCATACTCTCGGCAATTAAGAGCCCAACAACCCAAAATGAAACTCTTATTAATGATATCACAAGAAACATTTAGGGACCACGCGATCATCCCCAAAAGGCTCAGAATTTTTTTTTTTTACAAGTTACCTGGACAGCCATTTGTGGGTACAGCTAATCCGAGAGCAGCCGTGGACCTCTGTTCAGCCGCAGGCCCTTCGGTAAGGGAGGGGAAGAGCGGAAGGGCCCCTAACGCCTTGCCCAGCAATCGAGGTCCCAGAGATAAAACGCGCACCTTCACATCGCGATAGCAATGGTTGACCATGCGCAAGTGAACGTTCACTTTGGTCTCAATGCGGATCAGACACTTAACCATGGTTAAAAGTGAGCGATATGACCTTTAGGGTTCCAGCTGAGCCCGTCTCGCCTTTTCAAAATTCCCGTGATTGCAGCTAAGGATCTGAGCGACCATTGACTCGTGTTCTTACGACCGGGTTGAGAGCCACAGCGTGACTGACAGACTTATGGAAAAATTAAGGCCTGGAAATGTGGTCCATGCTTAGCCCCAGTCTTCCCACCCCCCTGCTGATTCCTGTTGGCTTTGACACACTCGACTCGGCCCCTCTGGCGGTAAGAGCTATTTTTGGACAGTTATTATTACCAGTGAGAATTCCAGCGCGGACAGAGCGACATGACAGTTCTGATCAGGACAAAATAGTAGTGCAGATGATCCAGTTTGACGAAATTAAACAACAAATAAAATTTAGTTTGATAACTTTCAGGATAAAATAAGGCAGTTGAAAGTATACTGTGACATTTGCGATGCCATATTAACTCATTCACTGCCAGACGATGTGCAACAATGTGTCCAATCCAGTGCCAGGGTCATTTTCACCCAAATTGCAGGACCCACAGAATATTCAGTTTTAGGACTACATAAACATTCAATACAGCGTTAGAGACCTTAGACTCTCTTCTTTCATGAAAAAAATTGTTAATTCCTAAATTATATGGGTCCGGAGTTATATGAGCTTGAAATGAGGGCAGCTGTACAAAATACAATAAGATACATACATATTGATTTATATAGCGCTTTAACAACAGCTGAAACTGTAGCAAAGCACTAACATGGACAAAAGGCAAATGATGTTCCTTTTGGAAGGGAAAAACATTGCCAGAGGTCTGACCAGCGCTTTATTGGCACCCACTCAAAAGAAAAACCAAAACTAAAAAAGTGAGACTTTGAATACACAATAATTACTTATTTGTTTTTTTTGTGCCCCCAATTCTCCCATTAATCATTTCTGAAAGAATGAAAATGACATTGTCCAATTGTTTGTACATCCAAATGTAATTTATCGTAAGACATCTTGGACGCCCTTGTTGATATTGAGTTTTACGACTACATAAACATTCAATGCAGCATTAGAAACCTTAGACTCTCTTCTTTCATCAGATATAAGAAAAAAGAGTTAATTCCTAAGTAATATGGGTCTGGAGTTATATGAGCAAATAGGGGCGGCTGCAATACAGTACATACATATTGATTTCGGTAGCGCTTTAACAACAACTGCAGCTGTAACAAAGCGCTAACATGGACAAAAGGCGTGGAAGGGAGAAAACATTTCCAGAGGTCTGACCAGCGCTTTATCGCCACCCACGTAAGAAAAAACAAAATTCAAATAAATTCGGGAATGGCGCTCCACGTCACACTTTTCGATTCCCGAATAAATTCGGGAATTGCAGTGAATGAGTTCATTTGCCGTCTGGGTGTAGCGGTGTAAACAGAGTTTTCAAATCACAGGAAATTTCAGATGATATCCAAAAATGTCAAGAAATATATTGATTAAAAAAAACTCACTTAGAAGAGTTGGAAAAATCATTGGAACAGAAGCACCATCCCAAAACGGAATCAGTTTAAGTGTATTTTTACTAAATAATGTCAGAATCCATTATTAAAACACCAGTCTACCGTTTTAAACAGATAAATACAAATGGAAATATTGCTTGGCCACTTTTAAAACATTTTTGTCATTACGTTGTGCTCCTCAAATGTTTCAAATCCTTCCATTGCCACTCCACTATCATATTTATGCACGTGTGAGTGTGTGTATGCTTGTGTGTGTTTGCTTGCACGCTTTTTACCCTCCATGATGGAGATGTGCACCGCTCTCCGTCGTGTCCTGGGCACGCTCGTCAAACGAGGGCCATGCGTGATGGACGGACAACTCCTGCTTGGCACCATGCCCGCTCTGAACAAATATATGGGCACAAGCGTGAATTATGAGACACAACTTAACAAAGTCAAGACAGACAATTTCCCAACAGTTGGTGTGTGTGGTGGATATTTTGTCGGAATTCTGACCTGTGGATCTCAGGGGGGTCCCTTTTAATTTTGGCACTTTGTTCCATCACCTCCTTTGCAACTTTTCCACTGAGAAAACATTATTGTCATATTCAATCTGGACGGCTGTGTACGCGTAATAGAAAATAGACAGAAAATAAGTTATCATATTGGAAAAAAAAATCATGCTATTGAATGCTTAGTTGGCCGAACACAAGGCCCACAATGGAAGCACAGAAAACCTGGGGTCAATCTGAGGTGAACAGACACAGCCTGTTAAACTGTCATCTTCATGTAGAAAATCTGGCCTTGGACTAATTTACGACTTGGTAAACTCCTTCACAGGAAGAGCTCATTAGCCTGATTACAAATCTATCAGTTCATGGAAAGACAACCCATTAAAATGCCTACGTTCTGTTGGTTTATGGATGTTGGTGCTTGTACAATGGGACGCCTACGGTCATGGTATTCAAATCAAGAAGACTATTTCTTTTAGTAATGTATCACTTAAATTTGCATATACTGTCAACAAATAGCTTGGTAGAGGGTTGCAGAGGTTGGGTGTCATGCATGAATATCTGCATCCCCTGCCGGCAGTAAAAGACAATCTTCCTGTGTTCAAGCCTTTGTTTACAGTGTCCGAACAAACATCTCTGACAACACGTTATCAACTGCGATACATACAAAGAAAAATGTTTATGGTACCTATATCTAAAGCGACTACCCTTGAAGAAAAGATTGCTACTGGACACTGTGCGCACTTGGCTAGATTTCTCCAACCTGGTTCAGAAAACAAACAGCATATTCAATCACGAGGACATCAAGTACATATACTGGGCAGTTTGTAATAATTTCTAGTTTCAGACTTGTAGAAGGCTTGATTCTCCACGCCACACTTCCATAGGTGCTTGCAGGCCTCTGCTGTAGGCGCAAAGTAGGTCAGTATGATCTTTTGATCCTATGAAACACACATACGCACACACAGTACTTTAAAGGACAACCGACGCCTACAGGCAAGTTGTGTCCATAATTTGTAAAATCACTTCAAATGACTTCTACTGAGCGCATTTTACAAAGATTCCACCGCATATAGCTATATTTTACGTTTTAAGACTCGCGCTAAATATTCAGGAAGTCATGTTTTTGAGTTGGTGACAAGTCCTGACGTCACGTCACGGAAGGAACGCCCCTGACCGAGAAAGGACACAATGCATTTTGCGGTACTTTGTTTGGTCTGAAAACTTTGTGTTGATCCGTGTTGATGGCAAAATTACAAGGAAAACACATAAATAACGCGATGGTGAATTGTTGTGTGTTGCACCAATACTACTATTTGATATTCGCTGACACAAATTCCAAGCAGACAAATCAACGGAGCTCTGGCGCCATCTTCTGCATTTTCTCGGGGTGCTACACATCAGTATTAATGCCTCAAAATGACCCGGAAGAACATCTTTTATCGATTGCAAACATTTATGTTTTCCTCTTCAGAACTATTTGAATCATATTCATAACTGGATGCGTAACACAAAAGCATCCAGTCATAAATATATATGCAGATTTTGGACACTTTAAGTCATTTTTATTGGTGTTTTGCATTTGAATAAAAATATCATACTGCGTGTTTTGGGTATTTTAGATGCTATAAAACGTTTTTCTGGTGTCAGTTAAGAAACAAAAAAGTGATGTCGGTTGTCCTTTAAATATCACATTTTTATAATGTTCAGTTGAGGAGAATCAAATCAATTTTAAGCGGCCTAACATCCATAAGTCTTGTTTCGGTATAGTTGGAGTCAAAAACCCAAAATGCTTTCTAAACTGGTCTTTAAATTTCAAGAGACATATTGATTTGTGCTTGATGCGTGTATATCCTGTAGTTCACATGTGTCAAAGTCAAGGCCCGCGGGCCAAATCCGGCCCGCCATATATTTTTTTTCAGCCCGCGAAAGCAAATCAAACTTGTTAAATTCCATGATGATTGCTAAAATCTGAGCCAAAATTTCATATTTTTGGATGTCAACCACAATAAAAGTCTTTATTCTTGACTTCAGATTTGAAACGAGTTATTCATTAATTTGCTGTGTGCTCTATATGTAATATTTGAAGGGATTGAAACATTCTAATGGGTTCCCCAAATTCATAACGGCCCTCGAGAGGAAACCATAACTACAATGTGGCCCGTGGCAAAAAATGACTTTGACACCCCTGCTGTAGTTCAACCATCGTGGTGAATTTGCATCCTGTGTAAAGTACCTCTGTCTGATTTGCATATACATGGAATGTCTTGGCTTCAAATTTCAGCTTGGTCACCTCATCCCTGCCAGGACAATGAGCAAAATACATGAAAACATCCAAATATGTCGAAAGGTTGTATTTAGTTTTTAATCTCCATCCACTGTTGTGCAATCTTGACACTCACCAGGTTAGGATATGAATCCTCCTGTTACCTTGCAGCACAGTGAATCCAAATGGGGTGAAGGCCAGAAAAGCTGGATTCCCAGACACATCCTGACATCAAAACAAGAGAAAAAAACAAACAAAGAAAGAAAAATAAACAATTGATATTCAATAAATAATAATAAATTAGTCTGGATTACAAAACCAGTCTGTTGTTGGGTCACAATCAGGTGATATATTCAGTTTACATCACAGGTGTCAAAGTCAAGGCCCGGGGGCCAAATCTGGCCTGCCTCATCATTTTATTCGGCCCGCGAAAGCAAATCAAAATTTCATATTATCCCATGTAAACCACAACATTAATTATTTACGACTTAAAATTTGAAAACTAGTTTTTCATTAATTTGTTTTGCGCTCTACATGTAATATGTGGAGGGTATTAAACATTCTAATGGCTTCCCCAAATGCATAACGGCCCCCGAGAGGAAACCATAACTACAATGTGGTCCGTGGCAAACAAATTAATTTCACAACCTTTGTTTGCACGGTCACTGATGAATAACATTAAGCTGCTGCGTACTTTGCATGGATGCGGGTCCACACCGTATGTCTCCAACATCTGAGCCTTCTGGAGGAAGTTGAGCTCTGACGTTTCAGGGCTTTGGCCTCTGGGGGAAAAAAAGAACAATGATTCACTATGCTGCTTGTGTTACAACCGATAAACAAAAAGGGACTAACATGATATCTATAACATTGTCTTTTTATATTGGGTGGCTCATTAGCATTACCGTGTCTAGTTTTCATTATGTTTTGGGGTACAGTCGTTCAGTGTAGCGATGCGAGCCACTATCGCTAATGTTAAGACACACGCTAATGTTTGAGGTTTGAATTCTATTCCTCTCATGTGCAGTTAGCATGTTTTTATATGACCACCCTAGCACTTCTTTTTCACATCCAAAAACATGCATGTTAGGCTCATTCCCCACTGGTGCGAGGGTGAATGTGTTTATTTTAGTATGCTCGCGCTTAGCATGCTAATGATTAGCGTGCTAGCGCTTAGCGTGTTTAGCGCTATATAAATCAATATGTATTGTATTGTATTGTATCTTGCCAGTATATATCTTAACTCTTATTGAAATTATCACAACTCCATTTTTTTCGAAAAGATCCTCAACTAAGTGAAGGTTTCTGTATTTTTCAGCCCTTTGCAGGCCTCTTTTGTACACACGTACTTGATTCAGTGTGTGTCCAGTTCAGTGAGACAATAGTGTCTATAACCCGATGCATCATTCGTTAAGGTTGACAAGCGAAGGCGCGGCATGATGACAGGGGTAAAATTAGCATAAGGGGGACGGCTGCTGCTTTAACCTTCTCGGTATATCATCTCTGAAAGGTTGGCAGGCGCGACGCGCACTGCACAATGGCTGCCAACATAGCCGAGAGTCAACTTACATCAGCTCTGTTTTGTGGATGTCGGCAATCCGCCTTTCCAACTTCACTGAATGCTTGGGGAAGAACTGAAATTTGGAGCTGTAGCCTTCGGGGTGCTTTCCGGGGTCGTAGTCACCGATTTCAGCTGGAAGATGGTGACGAGTGAACAAAACATGGAAGCATGAAAGATACATTTGGATGAAGCATATTGTGCTCCCCTGCATATTATTGATTTGCTCTTCGTCTATTATTTGGGAAACAATTGTCCGTTATTTTCTGTGTCATGCCAATGAACATAAGTCTAAAATAAGTATTCCTTTGGCACCACCTTGTGGCTTCTTGGGGCCCGGGAACTATGTTGGAACAACAGGAGGAGCTTCATTTAGTCAGGCCATGGCCTGGGGGGGGATTGCTGAACTCCAAAACCCAATCGTTGCATTTTGTGTTTTTTTGTACTCTAATAGAGATTAGACAGAATAAGAAGTTATCATATTTAAAAGTTTCATGCTCTTATATGCTTAGTCAACATGTGTGACTGAATACACAATTGAAGCACAGCCAATCTGGGGTCAATCAGGTCAACAGAAACAGCAAGTTAGACTGTCAGCGTCATCGAGGAGATCTGGCCTTGCACAGAAATTAGGACTTGGGATATTCCTTTATCACCGAAGTTATTTACGACTTGAACATCGTGCACAGGAAGAGCTCATTAGCCAGGTTACAAATTTATCAGCTCAAAAGACAATGTTTTATTGCTTACAGCTGTTGGGGCTCAGAACGTTCCAGGGGCGTGGTATTCTAATCAAGAAAACTATGTTTTACTAATGCATCACTTAAATGTGCATATACTCTCAATAAATAGCCTGGCAGAGGGCTGCAGAGTTCAGACGTCTGTCATGAATGGCTACGTCTCCTGCCGGCAGTAAAAGACAATCTTTCTGGGTCCGAGCCTTCATCCACGGTGTCCGATAAAACGTCTCTGACATACTCTCATAGCTAACTCTTGTTTATGTTTGTTGAATTAGTGTACACGATAAAAGCCATTATGTGTTACCTTGTAAAATATAGGCAGCCAAGAGAGCGGCATCCGATGTTTTGCACAACAGGCGGCCATGATAGAGATCCCTCTTCACCTGCAGGAAGACCAGATATCTGCAGCGTGGAAGAAAACAGGTTGGGGCTGTTATTTTGCATGCATACATGACCTCCCTTTTACTGACAAACTCGACTGAACCCCCCCACCCCCTGTTGTTGGAGAAAAAATGTGCTCTCACTTAGTTTCACCAAAACCTTTTTTATGCTTACCTGACAATGTTTTTGTTTTTTAGCATGTCCCCCTTTTGAATTTTCACTTGATTTCTGTCTGATCTTTATCTATGAACAGCCCTTTCTTTCATCTTTGGTTGTTGTTTTTAACTCATTCACTGCCAGACGTGCAAAAAATGTCCCATCCAGTGCCAGGGTTTTTGTCATTGTCACTCAAATTCCAGGACCCACAGAATATTGAGTTTACGGACTACATAAGCATTCAATGCAGCATAAAAACTTACACACTCTTCTTTCATCAGAAAAAAAGAGTTAATTCCTAAATCATATGGGTCTGGAGTTATATGAGCTTGAAATGAGGGTGGCTGTCTAAAATACAATGCAATACATACATATTGGTTTATATAGCGCTTTAACAACGGAACAAAGTGCTAACATGGAAAAAAAGGGAAATGCTTCCCCCTTGTGGCAAAGAAAAATATTGCCAGAGGCCATGGCCAGCGCTTTATCGGCACCCAGACAAGAAAAAACAAAACCTGAACAAATTCGGGAATGGCGCGCTACGTCATATTTTCAATTCCCGAATAAATTCATGAATAGCAGTGAATGAATTAAGTGGTCCATAAGTAGCATTAAATTCAGAGTTTGAATGATAAACGTTACGCTTCCAATCCGATATATTGAATAAGTTAAGATCTTTATTTAGTTTTACAATTCACAGTTGGCTGAAAAAGACCAAAAAAATGTTTTAATTTACCTTTGTTTGATTTTCATTGTGTTATATTGTAACTCACTTGCACTGTTGGTACAAATTATGTCCATAATTTGTCAAATCAATTCAAATGACTTCTACGGAGCGCATTTTACAAAGATTCTACCGCATATATCTATATTTTACGTTTTAAGATTTGCACCGAATATTAGGGAAGTCTTGTTCTGGAGTTGATGACAATCCACAAAGTGACGTCACAGACGGAACGCCCGTGACCGAGAAAGCGACACACAATGCATTTTGGGTACTTTGTTGAAAACATAGTGTTGATCTGTGGCGAAATTAGAAGGAAAACTACTTAAATAACGCAATGGTGAATCGTTGTGTGTCGCAGCCAATTGCGGTAACACACCTAAAGGTGTAAGTTTGCACAAATTCCCAACGGACAAATCAGCCGATTTCCAACGGAGCTTGTGCACCATCTTGTGCATTTTCTGGGCGCTACATTGGAGTCCAGACGGCACGAATTGATACGGAAGGACTTCATAAATCGATTGCAAACATTTATGCTTTCCTCTTCAGAACTAAAAATATCAGCCTGCGTGTTTTGGGTATTTTAGATGCTATAAAACGTTTTTTCTGATATAAGTTGGGAAACAAAAAAACGGTGTCGGCTGTCCTTGAACTTTTAGTTTCTTTCTACAGTTCTCAATTTACTCTTAAACTTATATGACAGTTGAAAAATTACCTTCAAAAGAGGTAATATTTGACCACTGTTTGACAGATTGCGTTCCAATCTCATGTGTGTGTATTTGGAGGTCGTCTCGCTGCGATGTCTGAGCTGGTCCTTCGATGTTCCACATTTGAGCATGCGGTGAGTTTGCATTCCATGTTTGAGGGTTAATCTAAGAATGAATTTGCCAATAATGCAAGATATGATTCAGTTTGTTTCACACGTCTGTCCAATCGGACGGAGCAGATAGGTCATAAAAATTGCATATACTACTACGTTTTATGATTTGACAGAGCGCTACTTTACTTTGATTATTTTTGCAGACTTTTATTGGTGTCAGTAAAGTCAGTTTGAGTGGGCGAGCTGCTCTCCCTTGTTGGCTCTGTCAAAGCAGAACCAAACTGTGAGTAGAGTGTGAGATTTATTTGCGAGCAGACGGCAGTGGTGCTGGGGTTGGGGTATGGAAGGCGGGTGCTTGATTTAGAGATGAACGGCATGACCTCAGAGACTGTGTGCATCATTTATTCAATTGTCTGGTAGGCCTCACACAGGGCAACAGTGTAACAAATTCATCTGCTACTGCTGTAGACAGGCGATAGACAAAGCTATCGGGACAAATCCCAATTCTCGTTCAAACTGCACTTTTGGAAAATTACAACTTCTTGGTAGCTGTCGCCAAAATTTTGTGAGTCATCAGCTACTGAGCGTTTGAAGGATTAACTCCAAAATTGTGTTTTGCTTCTCTTCTGGTCTATTTGGGTTGATTCCAACAAGAGCAATTAAACTGGGCTCTGAAAAGTAGTCCCCGCTTGTCATAGATTGCCTGCTTCATTCTTTAATCCAGTTCACAGAGGATTTACGATGCAGTGAGTCAAGTAATATTATCGTAATTTTGCTTAGTTTTCCAAATTTGCATTCTGAAAATAATGATTTTCTTTAAATTGCTACGTATGAATTTATGTCATAGAATATGGATGACCATTTGTTTATGAGTACATGAGTAAGGGGTAGGACTACATGAGTTTCTTTAACTTCTTCTAACTTCCTTTTGAAGATGTAAACTGTCACGATTTTGTTTCCTTTTCGTTCCTGGAATATTTCCTGTACTTATTTATATCTGTAACAAACGCACACCCTTTGACATTGCTACTGCCCCCTACTGTGGTGGATGTGCAATTATACTATGTTAAAAATATATTTTTTTCTTGGGTGACCCCGAGCATAGCACAACACCCCAGTATGCCAGCCCAACTTTTTGAGAAATGCAGAGTTAACCCTACATGCACACTTGCCCCCATGTCGCTGTCCTTTATCTAAAAAGTCTCGAGTGCTCGGATCATTTAATGAATTTAATTCAAAGTCTGAAAGCTACTGGTCTTTTAGCATCCTTGTGGGTGCAGTTAGCGCAATTCAAAGGTGCTTGAGACAATGAAACACCTCGGCATGAGCCACATTCATTGTTTCATCGAAAGTATAGGTACATCTTGGAGGCGCTCTAACTGCATCAGCAAGAAAACACATCAGCATAATAAGTCGTTACTCACCCACAACGTATGATAAAAGCCGATTTAAAGGACAACCGACATCACTTTTTTGTTTCCTAACTGACATCAGAAAAACATTTCAGAGCATCTAAAATACCCCAAAACGCAGTATGATATTTTTAGTCAAATGCAAAACACCAATAAAAATGACTTAAAGTGTCCAAAATCTGCAAGAAAAATGAACCCGGAAGTGGCCAGTTTCAGAAGGTCCCGCCCCCTTGTTCGTGGTGTCACCCCAAGACGTCTTGCCTTGCTGGAGAATCAAAACAATGGCTTCAGATTCGGAGAATATGCTTTCTTGTTACTCATCCAGTTATGAATATGATTCAGATAATTCTGAAGAGGAAAGCAAACATGTTTGCAATCGATTAAAGAATTTATTCCGTGCCATTTTGAGGCAATAGGGGAGGAAATGGATCACTAAAAAAGAGGCAGAAAATGGCGACAAAGCTCCGTGTAAGGAATTAATCAGCCCGTTTCCACAGGCTGATTAATTCCTTACATGGAGCTTTGTCGCCCTCTTCTGCCTCTTTTTGGTGCAACATGAAGTTTTCAGACCAAACAAGTACAGCAAAATGCATTGACGTGATGGAAGGATTGCTACAATGTGTCTTTTTTTTCGGTCAGGGGCATTCCTTCAGTGACGTAACGGACGGACTCGTCACCAACTCAAAAACAAGACTTCCGGAATATTCAGCGAGTCTTAAAATGTAAAATATAGCTATATGCGGTGGAATCTTTGAAAAATACGCTCAGTAGAAGTCATTTGAACCAATTTTCATATTATGGACACAACTTGTCCGGAGACGTCGGTTGTCCTTAAAGTGGAATAGAGCAAAGCTCTGCTGCAAGATGGAGCCAGCGAGGCATGAACATGTCATCTCATTTTTGTCCAAATGTGCATTCGTGTGAGAAAACAGCGAGCAGGCGTGCAAAGAAGCCGCTGCCATCTTGTCATGTCCTACCTGGTGATTTCCTCCCGCAGGGCGGCAGGGTCAGGCGGGTAGAACTTGACACGCAAGCACATGGTGAAAGGAGGCTGAGCTGGGAAGTCGATATGGGACAGAGGCTTGACATTTGGCATCGTCATTGTTTTAGTCACTTTGACAGACATTGGTTTGAGGGTGAGTTTTGTGTAGTAAGTATAAGTCAAGTCATGATGAGTCATAGTACAATTTTCTCATTTGTAATAGCGTCCTATGAGTTTAAAAATGGAATATTAACTCATTGACTGCCAGATATATGCAAAAATGTGTCCACTCCAGTGCCAGGGTTTTTGTCATTTTCACTCTAATTCCAGGACCGACAGAATATTGAGTTTTAGGACTACATAAAATTGTAATTCAGCGTAAGACACCTTGGACTCTCTTCTTTCATCAGAAAAAAAGAGTTAATTCCTAAATTATATGGGTCTGGAGTTATCTGAGCTTGAAATGAGGGCCGCTGTACAAAATACAATAAGATACATATATATTGATTTATGTAGTGCTTTAACAACAGCTGAAGCTGTAACAAAGCGCTAACATGGACAAAAGGCAAATGCTGTTCCTTGTGGAAGGGAAAAACATTGCCAGAGGTCTGACCAGCGCTTTATTGGCACCCCCTGACAAGAAAAACCAAAAACCCGAAGAAATTCGGGAATGGCGCTCCACGTCACACTTTACAATTCACGAATACATTTGGGAATGGCAGTGAATGAGTTAAACAAAGGAAATGAAAACTGTATATGGACAGGGAGGGTTTGTGGAAAAGAGTTTTAAATCTGACACTTACACTGCTTTAAGAAAAAAAATATACATTTCAGAAAAAAATACATTTCTGACAAAAATAATGCTCAATTAAATAATGTCCATTCAATGGTAGAACATTTGGGGAGAAAAAAAATCATGCATTTGCAACTAATATCTTGAAAATAATCAAATGTTATGAGAAAAAGACAGATCGCAATATTAATATTAAAATCATGTTAAAAAAGGGTTAGGAAAAAATAGTCGAATATACTTTCTTCATTCATTTTTGTTATTGAAAATGTGTACTCTCGTAACAAAAACAAGTGAGAAAAAGTATACTTGCAAAAAAAAAAGAATCAGTACCATATTTTCCGGTGTATCAGCAAGGGATATTTACCATAAATTAAGCAAGGTAGCATTTGTGGTAGGTACTTCCCTAATTTAAACTTCGCAACAATGTTTTTTTTTTTTCGATTAGTCATCTTATTGTGGTTCAAATTGTGAAAATGGGGCAGGCAAGTTTATGGCCGGGCAGGCAACTTTTCAGAGTTGTATGCCCGGGTGTCCGCTAACTTTTTGTCATGAGTTTCAGACACTGGTTTTGGGTACGCCTTATACACTGGAAAATACGATATATAAATTACAAAACACTAATTCCGTGCGAAACACCAAAGGTTTTGATTCAACAAGATCATACAGAAAAACACAAAATGTCCAAAATAAAATATTGTAACAAAAACAAATTGTAAAAAAAAAAAAAATATATATATATATATATATATAAAATATATAAAATATATATATATATATATATTTATAATTGTAATAAGTTTCCCACAAATGTGACAAAGACATTTAAATTGTAGAATAAATGCATTTTCTTCTATAAAAGTGAGACTTTGAATACACAATAATTACTTATTTGTTTTTTATGCCCCCAATTCTCCCATTCATCATTTCTGAAAGAATGAAAATAACACATTGATTGTCCAATACTCACTTTTCATTTGTTTGGCAATGGACTTTGAAAACTCCAACCAGTGCTGCAAGGTAAAAAGCAAAGTCAAATGGAGACTATTAGGCTGCTCTCCTTTCATTCAGCACTCTGATTGCTCAGCAAGTAAACATGCTGACATTGAATCAATAACAAGAATAGCACTTTGGAGTCACCTCACACCTCTCTGGAAGGAGTCCCGATGCCAGTCGGAGACACAACCGTGACTCAAAGTAACAAGTCACTGTTGACTTTGACTGACTCGTCATATTTAATTCATTCCATCTTTCAGGAACACATTTTATATTCCAAGCGACCCACATTGTTAAGTTGAATGGACATCACATTTGTCTAAGAGAGCAAAAGGTCAAAAAAGAATATCGGGCTTTAGTGTGAAATAAAAGTACAACTTTAAATGTACCGCTGGACCTTCTCGAGAGGCACTTGTTCATCTGTTGCTTATTGCTCATTTTTAATTGATGAACAGAGACAAGACAGAGATTCAAGATGCCAAATTGTACAAATAGTTATTGTAATTGAAATGCATTTTTCGTTTGCTCGTCGCCTGGATTCAACACCTGTTTTCACCAATTTTGTCATTCAGCTCCTTGTTAGAATGTGCAGTAGCACATGTTCATTGAAAAGTAAACAAAAGAAAAGCCAAAACTAAATCCCACTGTTATATCACTACAAATCTCAACATTCATACCCTTTTGTGACATGTGTAATTTGCATGCTCGCTGTCATTGCTCTTATCGTCACAATGACCGAGTTTTTCATTCAATCCACAAATGCGGTGAATAGAAAATTATAAATTTAAAAAATTAAAATGGACATAATAATCAGAATATTTATTATTCACCCTCTGCTTGTCCGGGTCCACATATCTAATGCCAAAGTAGTCTTTTTCCAGCAGGTTAAGGTGGTGACAGATGAGGTCAAACAGGTACTGCCCCTTTGCATCCCTCTATATGAGAAAGAGAGAGAGAGGGAGAAAAAGAGAGAGAGAGATTTTTCCCAAATTATGACATGCCTATATGCAGTGTTTGAAATAACGTCTACCCAGAGGCCCGGGGCGTACAACTTTTACGTCGAGCGTACAACTTTCAACATGTCTCGGCCCGGGTGGCCAACAACTTCTTCAAATTAAACATTTGCTTTATTCAATAAAGCAAAAGTTACAAGCAAACCGCTACAAGCCATGTAGATTCCTCTTTCTAAGCGCCTTTCAAAATTCTCAATTACACTTTACAGTCAGGGTACAGTCCGAAGCACGAAACAGTTCTGATTGGCTGCCGTGCCGAGTATGCAACTTTCCAAACGAACGTTCGTTTGACAATTTGCATACTCGGCACGGCAGCCAATCAGAAGCCTGTTTCGTGCCATTATACCGTGACCGTAAAGTGTACTTGAGAGTTTTGAAAGGTGCTTAGAAAGAGGAGTCCATGTGACCTTTAGCAGATAACGCAACGCAAACATTGCATCTTGCACCATGACGAGAAATGACAACTGGAGCAAAATCTTCAGCATGGGATATTTACCATGAATTAAGCAAGGGAACATTTGTGGTAGGTACGTCCTTAACTTAAAAAAAAAAACCTTTATACTTTGCAACAATGTTTTTTTTTTCCGATTAGTCGTCTTATTGTGTTTCAAGTTGTGAAAAATGGGGTAGGCAACTTTCCAGAGTTTTCTGCCCTTGTGTCCGCTAACTTTTGGTCATGAGTTTCAGACACTTCTATATGACATAACGACCCCAAAACCGTGCCGCTACAAGCCATGGGTGAAAAACATATTCACAAGTCAGCCCCGCCATCAAGAAGTAATAAGAGGACATGCAACAGCAATACAATATTTATATAGTTTTCAAAACATACGGACAGGTGAGACATTTTGAATTGATTCTACTCTGTTTTTTTAATAGAGAAAATGGCCACCAGACACTGTTTAAATATTTCACCGTTCCCAAGGGAGGATTATGAGGGCGTTCAAATATTCATATTGAAACGGCAGCCATCTGTGATGCTTTGGCTGCAACAAAAAGAAGAACAAATAGAGTCAACGTGCCGATAAAGGCCCCAAGAAATGGGGAAAGGATGCATTGGAACCGCATTCTTCGGCTAATAAAAATGCACATTTATACATGACTTGCGTTGTGTTTGGGATATTCACTGTTCAGTTCTTAAAATAATGTACACTGTTCTGATAAATGCGCCAAATTGTGATAAATTAAAGATGTATGAAGTGTTTATTTAACCCGGAAGTAACTCAAATAGATGGAAAGCTAGCTAGCTAGATAATAGATAATTATTACTACTACTACTACTAATAATAAAATATATTGTATTTATAAGCCCCTTTCAAAACTGTCAAGAACATAGCTAAGAGCTAGCTAGCTAGCTATCTAGCTAGATCGCTATATAGCTAATAGCTTGCTTCACATTATACTATTTAGCACATTGAAAACATAACTTTTGAGCAATTTACTGACTCAGATGATTTATGGGCGGTAGGGGGTTGTACTTTTGAAACTGGTTTTGAACACATTTATGCGTTTTCTAGCTAGTTCCAAAATTATTCCACAAATGAACAACTTATCCTGTGACTGTAAAGTGACCTTGAGAGATTTGAAAGACACTTATGAATGAAATGTATTATTATTATTATTATTATTAGTAGTAGTAGTAGTGGTATTAATAGTGGTGCAAAATCATGTCATATCTTACAAAGACTAAAATACATAGTTGTACGGTCAACCTTTCTATCAAAACTTTATCCAAAGTGTGCATTTAAATGCTTATTTATGCTGCAATGTATCCTCCCCATTGATTTTGGATTGTGAGATTTGCTGATGTCAACTTGCTCGTCAAGCTTGATGCCATTTAAACTTTAGAAGTCTGTGCTACTTTCAAGGATGATCTCCCGCAAGTACTTAATTTAAAATTGTGAATTGGATGACAAAGGGCCATTTAGCTTGAGACGTTCCACTTACTTCCCCTTCCAACGTGTCTTCCCCCTTTTTTGTTCCCCTCCCAAGATGCGGTCTTGTGGAGCAGAGCATGACTGTTCAAACTACATTGAAAGACGAAGGCGACTTTGTCAGCAGATCTCTTTGTCATTCTCACAGCATCCTTATTCACTGGGACAGACTTGCTGACTTGCCCAACAGCAAAAATAGACACACACACATACACACACAGAGCAAGAGAGAGAGAGCTTTTTTTTCCTTCATCGCTGTAAATACAAGTTATTGCCCTATTCGGTTAATTGGCCACAATGACCTACAAAAAACAAAATATGCCTCAAAACTCATGACAAAAATAGACAGTTTAAATCGTGATATAGGGCATCATGTGAGACTTGGCTCTTGTCAGTGTGTCCCCGATACTACACAGCGATACCACAAGAAATCTACTTCTTAGGTGATGTCAGATGGATGGAGATTTTGGAATTTTCCCCCACTATGGTAAACTTTACTAGCGACAAGCTACCGTGTATGCGACAGTGAATTATGATGCGACTGTGGTGACTCGTGAAACTGAATCTTTCAGTGAAGCTTTCAGAGCTCAATGACAGAGCTCAAAACCCACCTATATGAAATTGTATTTTCTGTGTAGTTCTTTCTCTTGTTTCTATTTATAATTGTATTTTATGTATTGTATTCTATTCATAGTTGTATTTTATGCATTATTGTATCTATGCTTGTCTGTGACTGTAAAGTGTTCTGGAGAACTTTGAAAGGCGCTTGAAATAAAATGTATTATTATTATTATTATTTAAATACAGAGGGTTGTGTCAGGAAATGCATCGGACGTAAAAGCTTGGCCAAAACAAACATGCGGATCAAACCTCTAAAGATGGAGGAGACTGATTTGCTGTGGCGACCCCTGGAAGGGAAAAGCCGAAAGGAAAAGAAGAAGATTATTATTATTATTATTATTATTATTATTATTATTATTATTATTATTATTATTATTATTATTATTATTATTTTGCACATTTGCACCCCAGTGCTACTCTCGCCACCCGGTCTGGTCTCGTACTAAATGAATTATTGAAAGGGGTTCAATAACAGCTTGGGAAACACCACATAAATAAATGATGCTGTCATAGTTTTAAGCTGCGCGAGATGGAAATTGCAGAAACAAAGCAAATGATCCTTTCTTAAAGTCTCTCGGCTTCTTGTACTCGTACCATGGCAACCATATTCCCAAGTTGTTTTTCACTCTCCGTTAGTTCTGTACTGTCTGTCGTTGCAGTTCCCTTGTGCCGTTATGTCCCAGAATCACTATTTACTTGGCTGACAATAAAATGCCATCTTTTCACTTACTTCCTGCCAACATTTTTATTGATTGATTGATTTATTTATTTTTGCATTTTTGTGAAGTTGCAAATACTCACTGCCATATTTTTTCTAGGAAGGATGCAGAGCCAATTTAACACTGGAAATCACCACGTGTATTAAGTGCAGTGGACCCAGGCCCGTGGTAAGATTTTGAGATTTCTTATATGTGTTTGTGTGTGCGTGCGTGCGTGTGAATGGGGCTCCATGTCATACTTTTTAATTTCCGAATATATATGGGAATGGCGGTGAATGAGTAAAAAAAAACTATAAAGTAAAGTTTTTAATTGGCTGTAGGTTTGAATACGCGATTCCCTCGACCTAATTAAAATCAGCAAAGGCTTTTTGAGATGTGTTGTCTAGAATGGCCCACTGCACACAAACTGCATTGCGTGGATATGAATATGAAAGTTCCCAGGAGTCTGATTAGCCGGTCTTATTCGTGACAACAAATTCTACGAGTGCACTCGCCGTGATACAAAGCATGAAATGCGAATTTTAATCTTCGCAGGTGATATGGGGCTGTCTCGTCCAGTAGCGCCCGAGGGCGAACAGCAGCCGGTGACATTATTTACGTTGTCGCGACTTTCAAACACAGTGGTAGAGGCAATTAGTTGCACAGATTCACTAAGCCCCCCGAGAGTGCAACTGCAAGTTCTTTTTATTCCTGTCACACAACAACGATGCTGACACACCTCTTCGCTGAATTCTCCATAATTTCTTTTCAAAACTTGATTACGTTTGTATTTTTCCATCTACAGTCACCTCGGTTTTTGAAGGTCTAGGTTCTCAACCAATTGGGTTTACGACCAAAAAATGTCATATTTTTTATGCCTTGGTTTACAACCGAAAATCGTTTCTCGGCCAAACTGAGCGCACATGAATGCATCACTTCACTCCCCTTCTTTATACGTCACTTCCTTGTGTCGCGTTTCATTGTGACCGCCGCATTATCCTCGTGTAGCGTTCCATTGTGAGCAGGCGTGTCTGTATTGCTCAATCACGATAAAAAAGCAGACATTGATTACATTGATTATAATCGGTTTTTGAACAGGTTTCTGGAACGAATTATGGTTTGATAACTGAGGTTTGACTGTATTTTTCGCATATCTGGCATCATGTTGGACCTCTTTGGCAAAGTCATTGAAAGTCAATCAAGAGCCTCTTTTATGGTTGCGCTGCAGGTGAGTAGCGCACTCCGGTTTGCCCCAATTTAAATTTCGCACAATATCCAGAATTAGTTCACTCATTCACCGCCAGACATGTGCAAAAATATGTCCATTCCAGTGCCAGGGTTATGGTCATTGTCACTTGAATTCCAGGACCCACAGAATATTGAGTTTTGGGACGACATAAACATTCAATGCAGCATAAGAAATCTTAAACTCCCTTCTTTCATCAGAAAAAAAGAGTTAATTGCTACATTATATGGGTCTGGAGTTATATGAGCTTGAAATGAGGGCGCCTGTCCAAAATACAATGCAATACCTCTCCTCTTTCATCTAGAACTGCTTCATGTAACAAAGAGGGTACATAAAGTGCTTAAGAAGGAATGACTATGTGTCTTTGTGTTGTCATATTGTCCTTGTTTGTCATATTATTTGTTATTTAGTATTTTTTGTTCTTTTGACTTCAAGAGGGCACCGCGAGTGGCTGCCTTTCCAGCAGCTCATGTATTTTGTTTTTCTACTTTCATTCCTTTCATCACTTTGCTGCTGTGAAATGTAAATGTCTCCACTGCGAGACTAATAAAGGCAAATCCAATACATACATATTGGTTTATATAGCGCTTTGACAACAGATGAAGCTGGAACAAAGCACTATAGCATGGAAAAAAGGGAAAAAAACATTGCCGGACGCTATGGCCAGTGCTTTATCGGCAACCAAAGAAGAAAATACAAAACCCGAACAAATTCGGGAATGGCGTTCGATGTCATATTTTCAATTGCTGAATAAATTAGTGAATGGCAGTGAATGTGTTAATTATAATGTTGACCATCCCGAGTTCTATTTGTTCAATGATTGATTGGAGACACGAAAACATAACGTCGTATAAAATGTTTTTATGATTCCGAAAGTGACGGCTTCAGTTTCAGAAGGATGAATGAAACAAGACTAGACGATCACAAATGTTATTATGTCGAGCTGTGTGGTTTTGAAGTGTGACCTAGAAAACGCAACGGCGCGTTCTGGTGAATTTCCCGGAGCAATGGAAGGAACTCACAAAAGGAGTCTGTTTCAGCATTTATGCAAAGTCAGATGAGATTTTAAAGCCGATGGCTAATTAATGAGCTGACTCATTTACATATGTGACCGGTGGAGAGAAAGTTGCTTTTGTCACGGCATCAGTTGGAAAGTGGAAAGCAACATGACGGACAAACGGAGCTGGCCATTAGCTCCCTTTTTTTTTGGGTGAGAGATGTTCCCCCAATGTTGCCTCAAAATGGCACATATAATTCTTTAATGATTGTAAACATGTATGCTTTAATCTTCAGAACTACAGTGTATTTGAAACATATTCATAACTGGATGTGTAACAAGAAAGCATATTATCCGAATCTGAAGCCATTGTTTGGATTCACAAGCAATGCAAGACGTCTTGGCGTTAAGTCATTTTTATTGGTGTTTTGCATTTGAATAAAAAGTGACATCGGCTGTCCTTTAATACACAGTATGGAATGTTAATAATTTTCAAAATCATCGCGCTTCAGCAGGGGCGGCCCGGTAGTCGAGTGGTTAGCACACCGGCTTCACAGTGCAGAGGTCGCTGGTTCGCGTCCCGGTCCGGCCTCCCTGTGTGGAGTTTGCATGTTCTCCCCGGACCCGCGTGGGTTTTCTCCGGGTCCTCCGGTTTCCTCCCACACTCCAAAAACATGCATGGCAGGCAGATTGACCACTCCAAATTGTCCCTAGGTGTGAGTGTGAGAGTGACTGTTGTATGTCTTTGTGTGCCCTGCGATTGGCTGTTCAATTCAGGGTGTCTCCCGCCTCGTGCCCGAAGACAGCTGAGATAGGCTCCAGCAACCCCCGCGACCCTAATGAGGAAAAAGCGGTACGGAAAATGAGATGAGATGAGATGAGATCGCGCTTCAGCAGACAAAACAAGAAACATTGTTGCAAAAAACGATTGCATTCATATACAGTACAGTGGGCATGTACATAACACAACAGGGAAACTGCAACGCTTACATCTTACTGTATTATGTATACAATTTAAAAAAGTCATCACTCTTCTTCTGCTTCCCATTTTTACCTTTTAACACAAACACTTCAATCTCGTCTGCTACACACGAGCTAGCGTCTGAAAATGAAAATGGCTCTGCTACACGGGTGCTGGGCACGTAACCAAGTCACCTGACCAAGTCGACCAATGGCGCGACTGATGGCGTGACTCGTAACCAAGACACGTGACCAAGTTGACCAATGGCGCGACCGATGGCGTGTCACGTGACAAAGTCACACGGCCAAGTCGACCAATAGCGCGACCGATGGCGGCTCATGTGACCAAGTCGACCAATGGCGCGACCGATGGCGGCTCACGTAACAAGACACGTGACCAAGTTGACCAATGGCGCGACGGATATATCGATATAAACAACAAAAATGGCCGGCGGGGGATGAAAAGGAGCACCGTAATAACCGGATTATCGTCATAACCGGGTATCGTACTAAAAGGTACTAATTATACATAAAAAGACTAGAAATGTGCAAGGGAAATGAAAATAGTATCGTAATAAGCGGTACTATCGATATAACGAGACTTTACTGTATATGAACTATGCTTTAAAAAGTGTTGTCGAGTATAAATATATAGTATACTTTGTCATACTAAACTAAATGTACTAAAAAACAATTCATTTTAACGGTACACTAATTAAGTATGTGTCTGTATACTTTTTAATCCAAGCTAAGTGGAGATAAGATAAGATAAGATAAGATAAGATAGACAGACATATGATAAGATAAGATAAGATAAGATAAGAAATAAGATAAGCAAGGCCCACAATGGGGAAGTTTGCATACCACTACTACTACTAGAGCAGCATACCACTACTACTACTACTATTACTAATAATAATAATAATTATTATTATTATTATTATTATTATTATAAGATGAAAAAGTAGAAAAGGAAAAAGTAGGAAGAAGAGGAATAATAATAATAATAATAAGAATAATAATACTTAAAATATATAATAATAATAATAATAATAATAATAATAATAATAATAATAATAATAATAATAATACATTTCATTTCTAAGCACCTTTCAAAACTCTCAAGGAAACTTTACAGTCACAGGATAATTTTTTTTCTGAGGGTGAGCAGCGGTAGCTACACACGCCAGCGTTCACTCAACCCGTAAGTAACTCAAATAGATATGAAGCTAGAATAGATAGCTAATAGCTAGCGAATACATAGCTAATAGCTAGCGAATAGAAGGCTAATAGCTAGGGAATAAGATTAAGAAGAGGAAGAAGAAGAGGATGAACAGGAGGAGGAGAAGAATGAGGAAGAAGAAGACGAAGATGACGAAGACGATGAAGAAGAAGACGAAGATGTCGAAGACGAATAACACGAAGAAGACGTAGTAGAGGAAGAAGAAGAAGAATCATACTTCTGTGAACTACAGGTATATAAAATTAATAGTTACACTCAAAGTATACTGCCTCTGATTTTGTAACATGAAAGTTGACGAATAGTCTACTTGAATAAATCATTTTTTGCTCAGGGAAAGCAGAAAAAAATGCAATGACATGGTGGAGGTTGAGAGTTAGCTCGCCGGCAAGTTCCTTCGCTTAAAACGACATTGACCTTACCCAATTTTCCTGCCACCGCAGCCGCAGAGGGGCAAATTTCTGTCCACATACAAAAAGGTCTTGAGAATTTTACTCTCCCTTCTGACGTCAATGCAAAAAGCCATAGAACAGCAACTGGAACATGTTCTGCAGGCTAAGCAGAACACCCCTTGCTTATTTTTAGGGCAGGGGCTAATCACCATGATCGTCTGTACGCCTCTTGCATATTTGTTATATTTTTCCATACATTCCAAATAGCCTTCGTTGGACTTCAGAAAAGGTAAAACATCCTCACAAAATATTTGATCGCTCTCAGATTCATGAAGTTAAATTCCAGCTAAGTGCATCACACCACATCTACTGTCCACCAGTCCACACCCCCTTCTGACCCAACATCCTCTCTTCCTTCTTCACTCATCTTGATGCAACCGTCATCCAGCATGCACACGATAGCTCGTCATCGCTGAAAGCACTCAGGAATCAAAATGATATTCAGCCAGGCAGCAAGGTCACCGTGAGTGACCTCTCGTGAAGCGGAAAGTGCACACGGCTTTGCGACTGCCGACGCTCCTCGCAATTGGGTCAGTCAGTGATTCAGGGGGTCCATTTTAGAAACGCTTCAAACATCACATGCATTTCATCCTTTCACGCACAAATAATGATAACCGGTGACCTGATAATCGAATAGGCTGTCGTAACCGCTGTACCTGATATTGTTAAATTACAAACTAGGTGAGTTGTCTTCGGGAGAGCATCTTTCACAAGTACCCCTTCTTACTCTCTGAAGGACCATTAACCCCAATTTAAAAAGTGCCAAATGCTTGAAGAAGCTACCATCCCAGAGGCGACATCTAAACTGGGCCACAAGAAACCGACAAGGGACGTTCGCTCTGTCTCATACGAGTTCAGAGTGAGGTTATTAGCATGCGCGCGTGTGTCCTTGTGGCTGCCGCAGAGATTGAGTAAACACAGCCTGACGACAGCAGCTGGAGTGTAGTGATGCAATAATTTTGTTACCATGGAGACCGGAGGTTCCCCCCCTCCCAAAAAAAAAAAAACATCCAAGGACAGCGGAAAGTCACCGTGCTTGGCTGGTTGGTTGGCCGTCTGGGACACTGAGCTGAGATGAGATGCAGCAGTTGGCTTTGAAATGCTCGACAAAGCTTGTTTTCCACTGCACCGTCACATGCCAAATGTATTTTTCATATCGTAAATTAAATGCAGAGTACAAAAGTAAATTGTAGTCAGACGTTTGGAAAGAGCATTGAATGCCTCGCATATATTATGTGTTATTCATGTTGGGGTTTCCGTTTGTTTGCTCATTTATGTGTCCTATTAGCTTAAAGGACAACCGACACCATTTTTTGGTTTCCTAACTGACATCAGAAAAACGTTTTATAGCATCTAAAATACCCAAAACACGCAGGCTGATATTTTTAGTCAAATGCAAAACACCAATAAAAATGAGTTAAATTGTCCCAAAACTACTTCAAAATGACCTCGGAGATGGCGAGTTTCAGCAGGTCCCGCCCCCTTGATTGTGACATCACGCCAGGACGTCTTGCCTTCCTCTAGAACACAGGTGTCAAAGTCAAGGCCCGGGGGCCAAATCCGGCCCGCCACATCATTTTTTTTGGCCCGCGAAAACAAATCAAACGTATGAAATTCCATGATGCTTGCTAAAATCTGAGCCAAAATTTCATATTTTTGGATGTAAACCATAACAACAGTCATTATTCTTGACTTCAGATTTGAAAACTAGTTATTCATTAATTTGTTATGCACTCTATATGTAATATGCGGAGGGGATTAATCATTCTAATGACTTTCCCAAATTCATAACGGCCCTCGAGAGTAAACCATAACTACAATGTGGCCCACGGCAAAAAATGACTTTGACACCCCTGCTCTAGAATCAAAACAATGGCTTCAGATTCGGAGAAGAGGCTTTCTTGTTACTCATCCACTTATGAATATGATTCAAATAGTTCTGAAGAGGAAAGCATAAATGTTTGCAATCGATTAAAGAAGTCCTCCCGTATCAATTTGAGCCGTCAGGACTCCAATGTAGCGTCCCAGAAAATGTACAGGATGGCACCCAAGCTCCGTTGGACTAGTATCAAATAGTTGTCTTGGTGCAACACACAACGATTCATCATCGCGTTATGTTTTTTCCATCTAATTTCGTCATCAACACGAAGTTTTCAGACCAAACGAAGTACCCAAAATGCATTGTGTGTCGCTTTCTCGGTCAGGGGCCTTCCAGACGTGACGTCATGTCAGGCATCGTCATCAACTCGGAAACAAGACTTCCTGAATATTCAGCGCGAGTCCTAAAACGTAAAATACAGCTATATGCGGTGGAATCTTTGTAAAATACGCTCAGTAGAAGTCATTTCACGAAATTTTACAAATTATGGACACAACTTGTCCGTGGCCGTCGGTTGTCCTTTAAAGGAAAAAAGGACGCTGAATATTCCGGAAGTCTTGTTTTTGAGTTTGTGACGAGTCCTCACCCTACGTCACTGAAGGAACGCCCCTGACCGAGAAAGGACACAATGCATTTTGCGGTACTTTGTTTGGTCTGAAAACTTCGTGTTGATCCGTGTTGATGGTAAAATTAGAAGGAAAACACATAAATAACGCGATGGTGAATCGTTGTATGTTACACCGAGACAACTCTTTGATATTCGTTGACAAAAATTCCAAGCTGAGACATAAACCTATTTCCAACGGAGCTCTGGTGACATCTTCTGCATTTTCTGTGACACTACACATCAGTCTTGAGCCATCAAAACGACCCAGAAAACATTCTTCAATCGATTGCAAACATTTATACTTTCCTCTTCAGAACTATTTGAATCATATTCATAACTGGATGTGTAACAAGAAAGCATATTCTCCGAATCTGAAGCCATTGTTTTGATTCTCGAGCAAGGCAAGACGTCTTGGGGTGACGTCACGAACTGGGGGCGGGACTTTCTGAAAATGCTCAATTTTTTGCAGATTTTGGACACTTTAAGTCATTTTTATTGGTGTTTTGCATTTGACTAAAAATATCAGCCTGCGTGTTTTGGGTATTTTAGATGCTATAAAACGTTTTTCTGATGTCAGTTAGGAAACAAAAAAGTGATGTCGGTTGTCCTTTAAATCCATTATGTCAGGGGTGTCAAAGTCGTTTTTTGCCGCGGGTCACATTGTAGTTATGGTTTCCTCTCGAGGGCCGTTATGAATTTGGGGAACCCATTAGAATGTTTAAATCCCTTCAAATATTACATATAGAGCACACAGCAAATTAATGAATAACTCGTTTCAAATCTGAAGTCAAGAATAATTAAGACGCAAAAAAAATCTCCAGCAGGTTTTTGATGTCGATTTCCTACAAGTATATCAGTCATTAGCATGCAGTGCACCTCTGAAGTGTATTTGGAGGGAAAAATAGACAAGAAGAACAAAGAGCTCACGCTGGAAACCTCCTCTTCCTCCTGTTAATTTATAGACATCTCACATAGATAAACGTGGACATGTATAAGATGGACAAATGAAATGATGATGACCATGGTTGGCTGCTAGTGGAAAGACGATGGGTGGCTTATCGAGGAAACTGCTTAATATTCCATGCACATATACAGTAGTTTCTGCACTATAGCAAGAATTTAAAAATAGACAGCTGGTGCACGAAGCTAATGGAACTATGGTTCGGGAGGGAGGGGCTAGTTTGGACTGGGAATTGAGCTGAATGGGTTTGACCTTGGACGTGGAAAAATCATCAGTAGTCAGTCATTTAAGGCAAGCTAGAGTGGAAACGTCACAATAATGAGATTCAAATTTCATGGGACTTGAGATTTTTTTTAAATCTCATTTCATTGCAAAACGAAGGAAAGAAAAGAGAAGAATAAACGGTCGCAGCTTGGAATTGACGCGGATTTACGTGGGAAAGGAGATGTGAGACCATTTCTTTCAGTCAATGGATGCTACAGCTTCATGTTTGCTTTAAACATAAAGCTTGTATGTAGCAGACGTGCACATTCCACCATGACGTCTCTGATCCACTTGTGAAAAGGACTTTTTCATCCTCTCCACTTTCATCTCAAACTTCATGCAACAAAGGTTCTTCAGATTGAATGACTGTCTGTGTCTTTTGTGTTGTGTCACATTATTTATTTCGTTTTTTATTGTTGTTTTGACTTCATGAAAGTGTCTGCCTTTACAGCAGCACCTATATTTTGTTTTTCTACTTCTTTTTCTTTCCTCTTACTTTCAATACTTTGCTGCTGTGAAACCTACTGTAAATTTCTCCACTGCGAGACTAGTAAAGGCTAATCCAATCCAATCCAACCCAAAACCAGCTTGTTGTGGTTTTGCGTCCAAGTGCAAGGAAGCAGAAAGGCAGGACAAGAGCATTCTAAAGACAAGAGGATTCTAAACAAAACATTTCCTTTATGAAATCCCCCAAAAAGGAAAACAAAAACCCTGGAAATATCCAGAATGTTAAAGTAACAAAAGTCAAAAATGCAAGATTCAGAATAACAAACACTTGGATATTAAAACTGACAGCAAACACATTAAACCAAAGAGCTGATTGGTTGAACAAGTGGGTGGGCAATGAGAACATTTTGATTTTATTTTTTATGCACTTCTTTGTCTTTTAATATATACTGTATCTACAGTGACTTGCTGTTTATACATCATATAATAATAATAATAATAAGAAGAAGAAGAAGAAGAAGAAGAAGAAGATCGATGAAAAGGTTTCTTCAGCTGTCATTTTTTTTCACCGATGGACCACTCCTGCACGACTGAGAGCTTACACAGAAATAATAATAATACAGTAAAGTCTCGTTATATCGATATCGGATATATCGATAGTCCCGGTTATATCGATACTATTTCTATGCACACACGAAGAAAATTACATGCAAATAGGGTCGGATATATCGATAGTCCCGGTTATATCGATATTAATGTTTGCAATCGATTAAAGAAGTCCTCCCGTATCAATTTGAGCCGTCAGGACTCCAATGTAGCGTCCCAGAAAATGTACAGGATGGCACCCAAGCTCCGTTGGACTAGTATCAAATAGTTGTCTTGGTGCAACACACAACGATTCATCATCGCGTTATGTTTTTTCCATCTAATTTCGTCATCAACACGAAGTTTTCAGACCAAACGAAGTACCCAAAATGCATTGTGTGTCGCTTTCTCGGTCAGGGGCCTTCCAGACGTGACGTCATGTCAGGCATCGTCATCAACTCGGAAACAAGACTTCCTGAATATTCAGCGCGAGTCCTAAAACGTAAAATACAGCTATATGCGGTGGAATCTTTGTAAAATACGCTCAGTAGAAGTCATTTCACGAAATTTTACAAATTATGGACACAACTTGTCCGTGGCCGTCGGTTGTCCTTTAAAGGAAAAAAGGACGCTGAATATTCCGGAAGTCTTGTTTTTGAGTTTGTGACGAGTCCTCACCCTACGTCACTGAAGGAACGCCCCTGACTGAGAAAGGACATACCTTGCATCACCTCAATGCATTTTGCGGTACTTTGTTTGGTCTGAAAACTTCGTGTTGATCCGTGTTGATGGTGAAATTAGAAGGAAAACACATAAATAACGCGATGGTGAATCGTTGTATGTTACACCGAGACAACTCTTTGATATTCGTTGACAAAAATTCCAAGCTGAGACATAAACCTATTTCCAACGGAGCTCTGGTGACATCTTCTGCATTTTCTGTGACACTACACATCAGTCTTGAGCCATCAAAACGACCCAGAAAACATTCTTCAATCGATTGCAAACATTTATACTTTCCTCTTCAGAACTATTTGAATCATATTCATAACTGGATGTGTAACAAGAAAGCATATTCTCCGAATCTGAAGCCATTGTTTTGATTCTCGAGCAAGGCAAGACGTCTTGGGGTGACGTCACGAACTGGGGGCGGGACTTTCTGAAAATGCTCAATTTTTTGCAGATTTTGGACACTTTAAGTCATTTTTATTGGTGTTTTGCATTTGACTAAAAATATCAGCCTGCGTGTTTTGGAAATATCCAGAATGTTAAAGTAACAAAAGTCAAAAATGCAAGATTCAGAATAACAAACACTTGGATATTAAAACTGACAGCAAACACATTAAACCAAAGAGCTGATTGGTTGAACAAGTGGGTGGGCAATGAGAACATTTTGATTTTATTTTTTATGCACTTCTTTGTCTTTTAATATATACTGTATCTACAGTGACTTGCTGTTTATACATCATATAATAATAATAATAATAAGAAGAAGAAGAAGAAGAAGAAGAAGAAGATCGATGAAAAGGTTTCTTCAGCTGTCATTTTTTTTCACCGATGGACCACTCCTGCACGACTGAGAGCTTACACAGAAATAATAATAATACAGTAAAGTCTCGTTATATCGATATCGGATATATCGATAGTCCCGGTTATATCGATACTATTTCTATGCACACACGAAGAAAATTACATGCAAATAGGGTCGGATATATCGATAGTCCCGGTTATATCGATATTTTTTCGGACTCCCTTGAATATCGATATAACGAGACTTTACTGTAATAATAATTATTATTATTATTATTATATTTTATTTATAAGCGCCTTTCAAAAAAACATTTTTCTGCGTGGCAAAGCACACATTGTGGAGGAAATAAAGCATCAACTGACCTGTATCGTGCCAACAACTACTGAATCACAATTTTGTGTTTAGACACACACACAAATACAGACACTCACACACACAAAGACACAAACACACACACACACACACACAAGTAGACACACACATACACACATACACACACGCAAACACACACACGCAAATACAAACATATGTAGACACACACACAGACACACACCCACACACGTATATCAACACACACACACACACAAATACAGAGACACAAATACACACAGACACACACACAAATATACACACACACACACACACACACACACACACATATATATATATATATATATATATATATATATATATATATATATATATATATATATATATATATATATACATACACAGGCACACATAGACACATATCCACACACACACATACACAGGAACAAAACCACACAGACAGACACACGCACACATAAATAGACACACACAAAGAGACGTACACACACACATAGACACATACAAATACACACACAAAACACACACACGCCTCATTGAGTACGGCACTGCACTTGTGTGTCTCCTTGTGACACCATTAATGCATTTGCATTTTGTCCCATTCGCAGTTTAATTATCCTTTTAATTATACTTTTATGGCATAATGTTCCCTTTTCTCCTAATTTCCACAGTGTCCGCACACACGCACACGCACTGACACACCCTGCATTCTTATTGTGGGATTTCCCTAATGGGGACTTGATTTTTGAATTCAACACCACACGATTAGTGGACAGCACATAATAAAAACATAAACAACCTCATGACTGGGTTGTACCAAATGTCCCTGTGAGATTTGGTTTGGACACCAACCCTTTCCTGACTCTGGATGGTTATAGAAGCAAGTTTATGCTAAATTTAGGCTTGATCATTAATTTAGTACCGAGGTGACAGCAGCCTGAGCAAAAGAAGCACAATCTTGCATCTGTGAACAAAACAAAAAAAAAAATCTTATAACAATAGCAGGTAGATGTAGAAATAAACAATTCAAACAGGACGCTTCCACAAACCTGCAGAATTGAATTTTTGTTCACCATGTCTCCAATTTGGACTTGATGGTCGTAGCAAGTAAAACAAATATCACTTTCCTGCCCGGCCTGATACAGATCTGATAAATTGCCAATGACTGAGCCAATTTCTTAAAACAGCTGCACAGGGTTTTTTTTAGCCCTGGTTTTGTTTGCTACTTTGGACTTTCTTTTCTGGTGACTTTGTTCTTTGAGATTTTGCTCCTGCTGACTTTATTTAATATAATTTGTCAAATACATCCTGCTCCTCCCTCCTGCCTGCGTTTTTGGGGTTCACCACCACCACCACCACCTTCCAAACTGTGCTAAACACAACATGACTATGTTATGAAATGTGAATAATTTGCAAACATCTTCACCAGTTTGGTCATGTTATCTAGCCCACTGTGGAAAATTATTCTTTTTCCCGTGATTTCCCATGATGGAACTAACTGAATGTGTGTAGAGAAATTAAATCTCCCTCCCCTGCTGCGCTGTTTTCGTTCAATCACTTTCATTTTCATTTCCAAACTTTGTTGTATCTTGAGTGGGTGAAGAAGCCTTCAAGTGCAAATGTGCAAATCTTTTTAAGTATTGTGTTATTGTATCCCAAAAGGAGCTATTATACAAGATGGAATTCTAGAAATACTTAGAAAATATACAGTGTATTGGATTCTTACCCCTGAGATATTCTGTGGGGAGCTTTGAAGCTCAACATGAGATATCAGAAACTGCTCTACTTACCACTAGTTTACGATCCTGCCAAAATGGAACATGTTATTTACATTTACATTATTGTCTATTGGGAGAGGGTGGGTGTTTACTCATTTTTTTTCATGTAAAACAATCATATCCCTCACACTTGTTGATAAACTGCGGTAGGAAAATAACTCAAGGTGACTTCAAATCAGCTTACAAAGAATCTCCGGAGTAAAAACACTTGAAGGTGTCTAAAACTTGAAAGGGGACTTGCTTTGCTTTGCTGTCGTGACGTTAGAAGAAAAAGGAAAAGCCTTGTACTAGCCACACTCAGTGCGTTGTCATTGTCTTTAATCATCAGGGACGCGGAATCCCAAAGTATGCGAGAGGGCTCCAAACGCCGCCGCCACGAGCCGCACTTGAAGTCACGTGACTTTCGAATCACGGCGGATAATAAACTCAAATGACTTCTCCTCCCTGCTCTGCATCTTTTAACACTTAGGTACGCACGTCTCGTCTTCACTCTCATACGCAATTGATTTTTTTTTTCTTCCTTCTGATGCGTCAAGGAGGAAGAAGAAACACTTGAAACCAAAGCCTGAGTTAAGTGAACGTTTTAGGTGGAATTGAAAAACAAAATACAGGAGCCGCTGTAAAGGCAGCCACTCTTGTGGTGCCATCTTGAAGTGAAAATAACCAAAAAATGGTTTGGAATTGTTCACGGAATGCAGAAGCCTCTTTATAAACACATTGAAAAGACCCAAAAAAATGTATTTACAACTTTCTTGACAACATCAAGTAGCGCAGCACCGCAAATTACAGTTTAATATACAGCAAGGGTCAGTCACTAACTTGTTTTTCAAAATGGCCGCTACTCCTGGCACATGAATTAATGAGAATGGCTTTGAGTTTTAAACGCAATTTTGAAATTGCAAGTTGGATTAAAATATTGACAAAAAATGATTAACGCATCAAAGAAGCAAACAAGAAAAAACAGGAGCGTCAGTGCAGTGCGCCAATGCGTATTGGAATTGACATCATGTTGCTTCATTTGAGCTATCTAACTATCGAGCTTGCTATCTGGCTATCTAGCTAGCTGGCTACCTAGCTAGCAATCTATTTGCTATCTATTAGCTAGCTAGTTAGCTCTCTAGCTAGCTATCTATGCTAGCGAAACTCAATATCTAGCTGGCTATCTAGCTAGCTATCTAGCTGGCTACCTAACTCGTTATCTATTTGCTATCTATATCCTATCTAATATCTATCTAGCTAACTATCTATTCGTTATCAATTAGCCAGCTAGTTAACTTTCTATCTATTTGAGTTATTCCAGGTTGAGTGAACGCTGACGCATGTGGCTGCCGCTGCTCAACCACAGACAAACTTATCCTGTGACTGTAAAGTGACCTTGAGAGTTTTGAAAGACGCTTTAAAATTAAATGTATTATTATTATTATTATTATTATTATTATTAACCTTAAAAGTGTGTACCAGACAACTTGACCACCTATCCACCATGCTGGGCATTTCACATCCACGACAAGCCCAATTCCAGTTACCAAGTATGATGCCGAGACATCAGCAAGAAACAGTCAATTGCAATCACATTGCATAAACCAAATTCATCTTTGGGAAGGATGATTGTGTTACTGTTCATATCGATTTATACAGTGAATACACAAATGAATGGAAAAGCAATTCCTCTACTCATGCATGATAATCCAGTTCACAAAAAAATATTCATTGGAAATAGAAAAAAAAACTGCATTTGTTAAACTGCGCTCTAATCAAGGCTGAAATGTTGTTGCATGCGGTTGTCGGCTTTTTCAGTGTCCAACATTGCTGCATAACTGGTGATGGGATGTCCACACCGGTGATGCCATTGACCACCCACCTCCCCCCAATCATCTTCCGATTGACCGAGACTCACTGCCCTCCACAAAACAAAAAAAAAAACAAATAAATAAATCAAATTCAAGTCAATAAAAGGCGTCACAAGAGGCAGTCTCGCTGAAACAAATGAAATGTCTCCCTGCAGTGACTGTACTGACCTGTATGGTGCAGGTGTACTCGGAGTCGTCCAACAGCCGCACGGTGCAGTTACACTCCCGATCCAGACTCCGGATACTGCTGCTCATCAGTCTGCTCAGCATGTTCCCAGCGGTCTGCAAACCGGACCGGGGAAGACGACGTGAGGAGCATGCATGCGAGTTAACGACGCACCCGCACCGTGCTCCAACACTTGCTCGGGGGTGGCCGTGAACTGCGCCGTAGATGGATCATCTCCGACAAGGTGAGAGGCACCGGAGGTACTGCTGCTCAGTGGTCCACGTTCGAGTGTCACCACCCCCACCCTCCTTTTTTTTTAACCACACCTTCCCCTCCTCACCACACCGCGATTGAATGGTGGCTTTTCAGTCGTCAATCACAGAGCGAGCAGTCGTGACTGCAAGCCACATGCATGCCAGTACTAATATCAATAACAACATACAATGCAGAAAGTAGTTTCAGTAATTAGTCGGCATCCGAATAATTAATGCACCAGTCTACGTATTTGCTGATATGGATGAGGCATTTGAACGATTACATAATGAATGGCAATTAATTCAAGGTACCCCGTGTTTGCTGCATTGTAGAGTCAATGTAAGGGATGGGGCAGGAAAGTGACAAATACACGACAGGTGTTGACATATGAGGCGCCATACCCTTACGTCTTGCATCTTTAATAAAAGACGTGTTTAATTTTTATCGAATATAGTTTAAAATGCACAAAGTGAAAACTTTTACCGGGAAAGGGCGTCGGCTATGTTTCATTCAAATGCAACACTTTCGAGTAACAACTTGTTCCCGTTGATGGTTTTCACAACATACCACACGTTTTCCAAAATATAGCAACACATTTTAGGGCATGGAGGTACGCATTTCAGGTATGTAGTAACACGTTTCGAACACTAGGGGCGGTGTTACCGTGTAAAAGTAGCAGATACAGTTAATAAAAAAACTCAACTCGTGTGTGCTTGTTAGTAGGCGTGCGCGTGCAGTAATGATCGATCGCTAGATTAGTTGACAACAAAGTTGATATTCGTTTAGAAAAGGTCGGGCATCCCTGCAATAAATGAATCACAAATACCGCAGAAAGCACAAAACACCAAAATCGCGCATTTGTATGATATAGACATATTTATTTGTATTTATTCTTATATGTATTGTATTGATTTTGTTATTTGTTGTACACGCAAATTGTACTGATTGTACGCAAATTGTACTGATTGGCTCACGATATTCTGTTAACTCCATGCATTCTTTGGTGAAATGAATGAAAAGTTTTGACGATATGAGTCTCCTTTATGTCTGAGGTTAAAATGTATTGTGTTGAACCAGAATATCAAACATAATCGGAATCACTCATCTTTCCATTCGCCAATACCTTTACCTCCGACACTGAGAACAGCAGTGCGGAATTTCCCCTGGCTTTCCACCTTCCGTGAACGCAGCATTGCTTCAAGTGTTTTATATGGTTAGAGCGACATGTAGTGGCCGTTGTGTATACTGTATCGCAAATAAAGCGCGGGGGTCTGTGGCTCTGACGTCACACCCATATCCTCCTCCGATTGGCTAGCACACTTCCTGTTTTGTTACTGTTCAACGTGGTTGTTACCAAACACCAATCTTGCGACAAGAAGACTTCTTCCAGGTAGATTCATTGACTTTGCATCGTGTGTTTATTGTCATGAGCCGCTGTCCTGATGTCGATGCATTTTAAACAGTCCCACCTTTTAAAAATAAAGTATGCCCAATGTTTTGACAGTGTTTTATATTATAGTATATATTGCCTCTTGTCACGTGTCGACAGAAATGGGCCATAGATGCATCCACTGGTTTCGCAAAGGGCTGAGGCTGCACGATAACCCGGCGCTGATGGCCGCTCTCAAAGATTGCAAGGAGCTCTATCCTGTGTTCATCCTCGATCCAAATCTATTTGACAAAAAATGGCTGGGCATCAATCGCTGGAGGTTCCTGCTGGGGGCGCTCAAAGACTTGGACCGCAGCCTCAGACTGCTCAAGTCCAGGTAGACATTCTGCATTCGTAGTATGTTCATGCTAAAGGTCATTTATTTTTGCCTTCTATCTCTTAGGCTATTTGTTGTGAGAGGCAAGCCAGAAGACATGTTCCCCAAATTGTTTAGCAAGTGGAAAATAACAAAGCTGACCTATGAGTTTGACACAGAGCCTTACAGCATATCCCGTGACCAGAAGGTGGCCGCACTAGCCAAAGAACACGGGGTGGAAGTCGTGCATAAAGTGTCGCACACGCTTTATGACATAGACAGGTAAGTAACACCTCCTTTTCGATAACAAGGAGAAACAATCATTGTGATTTATTATCTTAATTCCATTGCCGCACTGTGCAAAATTACATTACCTGTAGTTATTTTACCTATGCTGTGGTATGTTTGTACATCTCAATAAATGACAATACATTTATTTTTATATTAACTCATTCACTGCCAGACAATGTGCAAATATGTGTCCACCTCAGTGCCAGGGTTTTTGTCATTTTCACTCAAATTGCAGAACCCACAGAATGTTGAGTTTTAGGACTGCATAAACATTCAATGCAGCGTAAGAAGCATTACTGTCTCATTTCATCAGAAAAATAAAGTTTATGTCAATTTTATTTGGCTCTAGAGCAGGGGTCGCGGGAACCTATGGCTTGCAAGCCATATATGGCTCTTTTGATGATTACATATGGCACGCCGATAAATCTAAATACATATTCTCGCTTTTTTTCTGTTCATTTTCTGTTGGGGCTGCAGTTGGCGGAAAGCGCAATTTTGATTGGATGACACTGACCTAGGTTGGCAGAAAGCGTGATTTTGATTCGACGATACTGGCCGTCAGTTGAAACAGGTAAACGCCCCTTTAAACGAGCCTGACGATTAAAAACAAAGTACACTGCAGCTTGAATGCACCGGAGATTCGCCTTTGTGGAGAGAAAAGGTTCTGATTCTAATTTGCAATGAAACAGTCGAATGTCAGTGACATTTTAACAAGCCCCATGTTAACGTGAGCATCAATATACTTCTGTGAGAAGTATGTTGCGCAGCAAGTGTGGAAGCTAATTAGCCGCGTGCAGGCTAGCTAGCAGTAACTTCGCGTATGGAGCCAGCAAGTTGACTTGCATTCCGATCGTTTGACTGGATTTTAACCAATCGTGAGGAGCGGAAAACCATTCATGTTAATGGTGAGTACTATCACAAAGTGATTTTAAATAATACATTCTGACATTTTGTTGAAAAGTGGCCGTGCGTGCGTCTGCGTCCGTGTGTGTGTGTGTGTGTGTGTGTGTGTGTGTGCGTGAGTCGCGTGTTGTGGCTCTCACTGAAAAACATTTCTAAATATTTTACTTTTATGGCTCTCTTAGTCAAAAATGTTCCCGACACCTGCTCTAGAGTTGCGTGCAATGGAAATTGGGGCAGCTGTAAAAAAAAAAGCAAATGCTGCCCCCTCGTGGGAGGGAAAATCATTGCCAGAGGTCTGACCACGGCTTGATTCGCACTCCTTCACAAGCAAAAAACAAAACCCGAACAAATTCGGGAATGGCGCTCCACGTCACGCCGAATACATTCGTGGATGGCAATGAATGAGTGAAAACATCTGTATGAATGTCATTTTTATGAAATTGTACTACAGAAAGAAACAACCTTTTGTGTGATATCCATTTTTTCCCAGAATAATTGAGGAAAATAATGGGAAAGCCCCACTCGCATACAAACGCATGCAGGCTTTAGTGAAGACCCTCGGGCCCCCGAAGAAGCCGATTCTCGCTCCAACTGCAGAAGACATGAAAGGTAACAACACATCTAACAAATTTTAATTATTATATGGTTTTCATGCAACCGCAGCGCAATGAGTAAAAATCTATCCTCAAAGACGTGAAGACACCTCAATTAGAAGATGACGCTCAAAACTATCCAATCCCGTCAATGGATGAGCTTGGTCATGATATATCGGAACTGGGAGAGGAGCCTTTCCCAGGAGGAGAGCAAGAAGCTTTGAGACGACTGGATGAACATATGGAAAAAACTGTAATTCATTATTGTTTCATTTGACACATGAAATGCCATTTTCCTGAGAATGGTTCATATTCAATAACCTGCCGATGTGTTTATGGATGACCTTCAGGGATGGGTTTGCAGCTTTGAGAAACCTCAGACATCTCCCAACTCTTTGATTCCGAGCACCACGGTCCTCAGCCCTTACGTCACATTCGGCTGCCTTTCTGCACGCACCTTCTGGTGGAGGCTGACTGAAGTCTACCAGGGAGTGAGTGTTTTTATTTTAATCACAAAAGTGAGAAGCTAAATTTCAGGATTGTCAAACTTAACTCATTCACTGCCATTCCTGGATTTATTCGACAATTGAAATGTTTAGCGCCATTCCCGAATTTGTTCGGGTTTTGTTTTTTTCTTATGACGGGGTGCGAATGAAGCCGCGGTCAGACCTCTGGCAATGTTTTTCCCTCTCACGAGGGGATAATATGTGCCTTTTGGACATCGGCCCCCACTTTCAGTGCAGATAACTCCAGAGCCAAGTAAGCTCAAAAGAAACTTTTTTTTCTGATGAAAGAAGGGAGTGTCACATGGAGTTGACACGTTTTCTAGCTATCTATTAGCTAGCTAGCAAGCTTTCCATCTACGTATTTGAATTGCTTCCGGGTTGAGTGAACACTGGCGCGTGTAGCTGCCGCTGCTCAGCCACAGAAAAACTTATCCTGTGACTTCGATGAGAAGGTTTCTTCAGCCGTCATCTGTACAAAAGTGAAGGTTTCGGACGTTTCGCCTCCTATCCAAGAGGCTTCGTCAGCGAACTAAAGTCTGACTGGTCGTATCGGCCCTATTTATATATCCCTAATGTATTGAATCTGAGGTGGTTCTTTAAGTCAGCTAATTTAAAGGTGGCCTTTTCTAAGTTACGTACCAGCAGAAGGATGTCTCTCCCAAAGTTGGCAGCAATACGTCTCTGTAAGCTCTCAGTCGTACAGGAGTGGTCCATCGATGAGAAGGTTTCTTCAGCCGTCATCTGATACGACCAGTCAGACTTTAGTTCGCTGACGAAGCCTCTTGGATAGGAGGCGAAACGTCCGAAATTATTATTATTATTATTATATTATTATTATTATTATTATTATTATTATTATTATTATAACTTTATAGTTATTGTTATTGTTTTTGT